>NW_027258560.1:0-67039 GCF_045791955.1 Oncorhynchus clarkii lewisi
TATATCATTGTAACAGTGGGGGTTAACATCACTATAGAGGTTTGGCTGTTTATATCATTGTAACAGTGGGGGTTAACATCACTATAGAGGTTTGGCTGTTTATATCATTGTAACAGTGGGGGTTAACATCACTATAGAGGTTTGGCTGTTTATATCATTGTAACAGTGGGGGTTAACATCACTATAGAGGTTTTGGCTGTTTATATCATTGTAACAGTGGGGGTTAACATCACTATAGAGGTTTGGCTGTTTATATCATTGTAAAAGTGGGGGTTAACATCACTATAGAGGTTTGGCTGTTTAATTATATCATTGTAACAGTGGGGGTTAACATCACTATAGAGGTTTGGCTGTTTATATCATTGTAACAGTGGGGGTTAACATCACTATAGAGGTTTGGCTGTTTATATCATTGTAACAGTGGGGGTTAACATCACTATAGAGGTTTGGCTGTTTATATCATTGTAACAGTGGGGGTTAACATCACTATAGAGGTTTGGCTGTTTATATCATTGTAACAGTGGGGGTTAACATCACTATAGAGGTTTGGCTGTTTATATCATTGTAACAGTGGGGGTTAACATCACTATAGAGGTTTGGCTGTTTATATCATTGTAACAGTGGGGGTTAACATCACTATAGAGGTTTGGCTGTTTATATCATTGTAACAGTGGGGGTTAACATCACTATAGAGGTTTGGCTGTTTATATCATTGTAACAGTGGGGGGTTAACATCACTATAGAGGTTTGGCTGTTTATATCATTGTAACAGTGGGGGTTAACATCACTATAGAGGTTTGGCTGTTTATATCATTGTAACAGTGGGGGTTAACATCACTATAGAGGTTTGGCTGTTTATATCATTGTAACAGTGGGGGTTAACATCACTATAGAGGTTTGGCTGTTTATATCATTGTAACAGTGGGGGTTAACATCACTATAGAGGTTTGGCTGTTTATATCATTGTAACAGTGGGGGTTAACATCACTATAGAGGTTTGGCTGTTTATATCATTGTAACAGTGGGGGTTAACATCACTATAGAGGTTTGGCTGTTTATATCATTGTAACAGTGGGGTTTAACATCACTATAGAGGTTTGGCTGTTTATATCATTGTAACAGTGGGGGTTAACATCACTATAGAGGTTTGGCTGTTTATATCATTGTAACAGTGGGGGTTAACATCACTATAGAGGTTTGGCTGTTTATATCATTGTAACAGTGGGGGTTAACATCACTATAGAGGTTTGGCTGTTTATATCATTGTAACAGTGGGGGTTAACATCACTATAGAGGTTTGGCTGTTTAATTATATCATTGTAACAGTGGGGGGTTAACATCACTATAGAGGTTTGTCTATATCATGGCAAAAAACATAGGGTCAGGACTTTCCATGCCAGACGTTCTATAGTCTTATAGTCCATGCCAGGGGGTCTATAGTCTTATAGTCCATGCCAGGCCGTCTATAGTCTTATAGTCCATGCCAGGCCGTCTATAGTCTTATAGTCCATGCCAGGCCGTCTATAGTCTTATAGTCCATGCCAGGCTGTCTATAGTTTTATAGTCCATGCCAGGCTGTCTATAGTTTTATAGTCCATGCCAGGGGGTCTATAGTCATATAGTCCATGCCAGGGGGTCTATAGTCATATAGTCCATGCCAGGGGGTCTATAGTCATATAGTCCATGCCAGGGGGTCTATAGTCATATAGTCCATGCCAGGGGGTCTATAGTCATATAGTCCATGCCAGGCTGTCTATAGTTTTATAGTCCATAGTTTTATAGTCCATGCCAGGGGGTCTATAGTCATATAGTCCATGCCAGGGGGTCTATAGTCTTATAGTCCATGCCAGGCTGTCTATAGTCTTATAGTCCATGCCAGGGGGTCTATAGTCTTATAGTCCATGCCAGGCCGTCTATAGTCTTACAGTCCATGCCAGGGGGTCTATAGTCTTATAGTCCATGCCAGGGGGTCTATAGTCTTATAGTCCATGCCAGGGGGTCTATAGTCTTATAGTCCATGCCAGGCTGTCTATAGTCATATAGTCCATGCCAGGGGGTCTATAGTCTTATAGTCCATGCCAGGGGGTCTATAGTCATATAGTCCATGCCAGGGGGTCTATAGTCATATAGTCCATGCCAGGCTGTCTATAGTCTTATAGTCCATGCCAGGGGGTCTATAGTCTTATAGTCCATGCCAGGCTGTCTATAGTCATATAGTCCATGCCAGGCTGTCTATAGTCTTATAGTCCATGCCAGGCGGTCTATAGTCTTATAGTCCATGCCAGGGGTTCTATAGTCATATAGTCCATGCCAGGGGGTCTATAGTCATATAATCCATGCCAGGGGTCTATAGTCTTATAGTCCATGCCAGGCTGTCTATAGTCTTATAGTCCATGCCAGGCTGTCTATAGTCTTATAGTCCATGCCAGGCTGTCTATAGTCTTATAGTCCATGCCAGGGGCTCTATAGTCATATAGTCCATGCCAGGGGGTCTATAGTCTTATAGTCCATGCCAGGGGGTCTATTGTCATATAGTCCATGCCAGGATGTCTATTGTCATATAGTCCATGCCAGGGGGTCTATAGTCTTATAGTCCATGCTAGGGGTCTATAGTCTTATAGTCCATGCCAGGCCGTCTATAGTCTTATAGTCCATGCCAGGCCGTCTATAGTCTTATAGTCCATGCCAGGCCGTCTATAGTCTTATAGTCCATGCCAGGCTGTCTATAGTCATATAGTCCATGCCAGGCCGTCTATAGTCTTATAGTCCATGCCAGGGGTCTATAGTCTTATAGTCCATGCCAGGGGGTCTATAGTCTTATAGTCCATGCCAGGCTGTCTATAGTCATATAGTCCATGCCAGGGGGTCTATAGTCTTATAGTCCATGCCAGGATGTCTATTGTCATATAGTCCATGCCAGGCCGTCTATAGTCTTATAGTCCATGCCAGGGGGTCTATAGTCTTATAGTCCATGCCAGGGGGTCTATAGTCTTATAGTCCATGCCAGGCCGTCTATAGTCTTATAGTCCATGCCAGGCCGTCTATAGTCTTATAGTCCATGCCAGGCCGTCTATAGTCTTATAGTCCATGCCAGGGGGTCTATAGTCTTATAGTCCATGCCAGGGGGTCTATAGTCTGCCTACTATTCACAAAGTCGCCGTTATGAATATTCAGCTGTAAGGTTTTCTATATGACTTGTGGAATGACAGAGAGACAGTGCAGGATGTCCATGATGCCCCATGCAAAGGCATGCAGCCTTGCCCCGTTCAGTTCTTGTCAGTGTGCCAAACCTGTCAGTGAGTTCGGTCGACATCTTTCCCCGCCACCCTCGCCACCGCCCCCCCATGTTCATTAGCGAGCCCCGCTGAGGGAGCACATGGAACAAACACCCCCACAATGGTGTGTGAGGCGTGATCTACAGCGCTCAGGCCTTGATGACCAAGGCTCAGTGAACAAGCTCAATCCCTCTCCCTTCCACTTCTGTGGTCTTTAGAGCAGAGCGGCCGCACGGATCCTCACAAAAGGCCTGAAACAATTTGCAAACAAAGGAAACAAAATGGATGCCCTGCGCTTCATTGTCTTCGTCCCCTTGATGAGAATAAATTAGGGCTGAAAATGCAACACGGAATCGGGGGGCACCTAATGATATTGATGGAGCGGTTGTGTGTGACCGCGGAGTAAAGATTGATGCTTTGGTAAAAAAAATGGACTGGCATCATTGAGATACAGCTGGCATGGGTGAAGGGACTCTGTCTCTATCTTGCCAATGTTCAAGACAGAACATTGAGCTGCCCACCATCACCAGCTCTTCTTTCATGGAAAAAGAACAACCCTCAATGAGTGTGTGGCAGTCATTTTTATATCCATGCATAGATATTTTGTAAATCTCATGAAATCACATTACTCACAAACCTCTCATGATGACATGTTTTTTTCTATATCAAAAGGAAGACTGTTGTCCCTGTGAACTAACTGCAGGGTGAGTTGGGACCACTAGATGGCACTATTAGCCTTCTCTGAACAAAACAATCAGAGTAGTGTCCTTCAGCTTTGTCTGATGAGATGGGTTTGGCTTGGTTTATTGGGGTCACATCAGCCGATCATCACAAGCATCACACGCTCTGAGAAAACAGACAGAAGCCAAGGACAATGACAACCCATCCCATTTACATTGTTTGTGAATAGAGATTTAACAGCTCCAAAAACAGCTTTAACAGCAAAGCTCACTCAGCTGACAGTACCCCCACCCAAAAATAAGGATTGGCCAACATATGGACGTTAAAGTGATAGTGACCCCAAATGTCCTTACCCTGTAAGCAGTCTATGGACAACGTATTACAGTAATTCATGCTTTGGTTTAGTTTCCCTACTACTTTTCCCACATGCTAACATTTTAGCATTAGTGGCACAAATCCCATTCAAGTCATGGGACCGATATTGGCATTACATTTTCGCGCATCCTGTCCAAATCATCCAAAAGTATCTGAAATTGATTGTGAAGCTCAACAAAGTCTCTTATACTGTAGATGATTTGAACATACGTGAAAAACCTATTATCCGTTCCACGGCTTGAATGGGATTTGTGCTACAAATGCTAAAACGTTAGCGTGTGGAACCAGTGCCAGGGAAACTAAACCAGAGCACGGATTGCTGCCATATCTCGTCCATAGACTGTGTACATGGTAAGGAAACCAATGTGTCATTTTGTAATTTGGGTTAACTATCCCTTTAAGTAGTGTCATGTACATGTCATCTGCTGCTTCTTGTGTTCCAGGGCAAATAAGAAATGACTTAAGTTGGTTACAAGCTTGGTCATCAGCCTGCCTTCGACATTGCTCCGCTTTCATATATATTAGAGGGTTATATGCCCATTAACCAGAGCCATCTCCTACCTGAAGCTAGTGGAGCTGCCGTTAGCTCACCCCTCGACAATGAAAACAAAAGACCACTTCTAAATCTTCAAAAGAACGGCCTGTAAAAAAATATATATAATTCAACCTTACAAACACCAACCCATAGCCTACTTCAGGACTGAGTTCAGTGATCTGGGAAGTGCTTCCAACTTAACCCTTCGAATACCAATGTCCTTAGGGATCCAATGTCATCCACTGGGTGGTCGACGCCAGCCCTGCCAATGGGGAGTGAAAATGTGAATGATTACCGTATGAAATCCGTCCCCTGAAAAGGTCCGGAGCCCCCCAAAAACACACCGACATAAGCTACTGTATTCTCTATGGGGAATTACACACGCTTTACTGGCAGTCTGGATAAATGTTTCTTTAAAAACACCCTCCAGGGTGCTTTTGTTATTACATTATTATCAAATGAGTATTTTAATTACGACATCATCAGAAATGTATCTAGGTCAGGGTGGGGTGAGGTAAGGAGACGGTAAGGGGAGAGGTTGCTTTTAGTTGCGGTGTCAAGATTCTCAGGTCTCCCAGCATGCATTATGTTCTAGCCTCTGAGCACTAAAACCACACCAAAAGCCAATACACCACATCTGTGAATTATATTAGCTTAAGGTTATGCACTTCTCCTTAGCGCTCAACACTTGGGCTGCCCTCTAAGCACAATGAAGAAATGAAGAGCCGCGTTGCCATGTTGTTCTATTAGATATAGGATGAGAAAATGCATTTACTAGTTAAGTGGGAACATACCATAATGGATTATGGGAGGCACAGCGTTTCAGAGTGAGTACATTTTTCATGGAAAAAAGAAAAACAATTCCAGCCCTGCATTGATTGCTTTAATTCATATTGCTTTGTAGATTGTCTTTTCTTTGCCATTGTTCTCTCGAAAAGTAAAAATGATTGGGAAGTCATGATTGTCGTTACAAAGGCCTGCATTACAAATACGTTCTGATGCATTGTGCTCTGTTGTCTCATCAAGTTATTGCCAACAGGACATGTACCTCTGAACTAACTCCTAGGCCATGAAGGGATCAAAATCAATGTTCAAATATTACATTTGACATATTGTTGAATTATTTCTTACTCCATAACCATTTGTCAACACACAATGCTGCCCTGCCCTGGCCTGCCCTGCCCTGCCCTGGCCTGCCCTGGCCTGCCCTGGCCTGCCCTGCCCTGGCCTGCCCTGCCCTGGCCTGCCCTGGCCTGCCCTGGCCTGCCCTGCCCTGCCCTGGCCTGCCCTGCCCTGGCCTGCCCTGGCCTGCCCTGCCCTGCCCTGCCCTGGCCTGCCCTGCCCTGCCCTGGCCTGCCCTGGCCTGCCCTGCCCTGCCCTGCCCTGGCCTGCCCTGCCCTGCCCTGCCTTGCCCTGCCCTGCCCTGGCCTGCCCTGCCCTGCCCTGCCCTGGCCTGCCCTGCCCTGCCCTGCCCTGGCCTGGCCTGGCCTGCCCTGCCCTGCCCTGGCCTGGCCTGGCATGGCCTGCGCACGGTAGAACACTGATAAGACTGAGGAGTGTAACACAACCATAAACAGTATATCAAAAACAAATGATATCCTTCAGATCAAGGACTTTCTCCCATTTAGCCCTCTGCTCGCTGCTGTCTACGGTGGTTGTGTAATTACAAAACAGGCCAGGTGGAGGGGCTTGCTGCCTAAACCCTGGCCAGCCCTGGCTATGAAACCTTAACCCCCACTTCACACCAGTTTCATTATGAACACCTGAATTTCAATACCAGACCGTCTGCAACCGGCAGACAGCTCTGGCCCTTGCCGCCCTGCACTCCACACGGCAATAATAGCACCATATTGAATTGGCCTTGTTATGGTAAGAGGAGAAGCTGCAGAAATATGTCTAGCATTTCCCAAATAACAATAAGAAGCATCCGAGCAGCGCAGGGTTGCTGTGTCAGGGGGTGTTACATTTTACAACGTTTGAGAAGCCGCCGCCTCTCTCGCTCTGTCTTGTTTTGTGAAAGAACCCCACAGTCACTGGATATAATTGTTGGGGCCAACATTCTTCCTCTGATTCTCCCCCCATTGCACATTCATCAGGATTGTATTTTGTTTGCGAAGGGGAAAAGTTTGGAACACTCTGTTTCAAGGCCGTTGACTCAGAGTAATATTTTTATAAGGTGCTGAAACAGAAGTGGCTTCTGCTGGTCTCCCAAGCCACGGAATATAACCAGGGAAAATTAACAATCTGCTCTCTGCAACACAATTCACCCTGTGAGGTTTTAATGGGTTTAGATACAACATATCTCTGTCCAGCAGACATCACTTGTCTGTTATATTCTATTACATTCTATTATTAGCATTATATTCTCACTGCACAGAAATTATCTTATCTGCTATCACAAAACATGTATATGTTCCCCTCCTGAGTTCATCCTGATCCCCTGACCCTGTATCGTGTTATTACATCTAGATCCAGTCCTCTGTCTGCTCTACCTCAACACTCCCACCTCCATGACAGTAAGGCAGACAGGGAAGTACTGTAGAGAGAGAGAGAGACACGGAAGGAGGCAGGCAGAGACGCAGCGATGCAGTCGTTGAGGTAAGCATAGAAGCGGTGATGCTGTGAGGCACTGAGAGAGGTAGAGAGGCACTGAGAGAGGTAGTGAGGTACCGAGAGAGGTAGTGAGGCACTGAGAGAGGTAGTGAGGCACCGAGAGAGGTAGTGAGGCACCGAGAGAGGTAGTGAGGCACCGAGAGAGGTAGTGAGGCACTGAGAGAGGCACCGAGAGAGGTAGTGAGGCACCGAGAGAGGTAGAGAGGCACCGAGAGAGGTAGTGAGGCACCGAGAGTGGTAGTGAGGCACCGAGAGAGGTAGTGAGGCACCGAGAGAGGTAGTGAGGCACCGAGAGAGGTAGTGAGGCACTGAGAGAGGCACTGAGAGAGGTAGTGAGGCACTGAGAGAGGTAGTGAGGCACCGAGAGAGGTAGTGAGGCACCAAGAAAGGTAGTGAGGCACCGAGAGAGGTAGTGAGGCACCGAGAGAGGTAGTGAGGCACTGAGAGAGGCACTGAGAAAGGTAGTGAGGCACTGAGAGAGGTAGTGAGGCACTGAGAGAGGTAGTGAGAGAGGTAGTGAGGCACTGAGAGAGGCACCGAGAGAGGTAGTGAGGCACCGAGAGAGGTAGTGAGGCACCGAGAGAGGGAGTGAGGCACCGAGAGAGGTAGTGAGGCACCGAGAGAGGTAGTGAGGCACTGAGAGAGGCACTGAGAGAGGTAGTGAGGCACTGAGAGAGGTAGTGAGGCACTGAGAGAGGTAGTGAGGCACTGAGAGAGGCACCGAGAGAGGTAGTGAGGCACCGAGAGAGGTAGTGAGGCACCGAGAGAGGTAGTGAGGCACCGAGAGAGGTAGTGAGGCACCGAGAGAGGTAGTGAGGCACTGAGAGAGGTAGTGAGGCACTGAGAGAGGTAGTGAGGCACTGAGAGAGGTAGTGAGGCACCGAGAGAGGTAGTGAGGCACCGAGAGAGGTAGTGAGGCACTGAGAGAGGTAGTGAGGCACTGAGAGAGGTAGTGAGGCACTGAGAGAGGCACCGAGAGAGGTAGTGAGGCACCGAGAGAGGTAGTGAGGCACCGAGAGAGGTAGTGAGGCACCGAGAGAGGTAGTGAGGCACTGAGAGAGGTAGTGAGGCACTGAGAGAGGTAGTGAGGCACTGAGAGAGGTAGTGAGGCACAGCAGCTGCTCCTTATTCTTCAGCCCTCCAGTAGATCCTCAGCTGTTCCCACTTTCCCTTGAATTCCTGTGTGAGGGATTAGCACTTTGGTTCTGCTGGATCTGGGCTCTTATAACGGCAATCAGCAGTAGAAACAATATTAAAGTGTACTCCCCGCCCTTGTTGCGATAAAAAGCTGAGAGATGTGGCTGAAGAAATGTAACCACTCTCAAATTCATAGACACAGCTATGGATGCAAGGACGGACCATCCATGATATCAACATTCTAGTTTTAACCATGTTTTGAGGAAGTATAGTGTTTGTTTACATTTACTTTGTTTAAAAACAAGCTTATATTTTGGGTTCTGATTTGGTTATTTATAAATTATATTCTTCAAGAATCAATTTGTACATATCATTCATTTATAAGTCCAAAAATGGATGTATCAATAGCAGATTGCCCCTTTAATAGGTCCTAGCACCACAGGCCACACAGAGCACCAGGAAGAGGGACAAAGGGTTGAAAATAGATGCAGAAAGTCACACTTGTCTGGTGTCCATACTTCCATGTTAGTGTGACTGTCATAATACTGACAACGTACGGCAGCCACATCTACCTGTTAACAACTTCTCTAAAATGGTTGACGAAAGTTGACTGAAGAGGAGCAAAAAGACATCTCATAATCGTCTTTGGCTCTCCCTTTCTGTGATTGTGATTGTGGAGACTTAGGCGGTTCCCTTTGGATAGGGACTAAGGGTAACCTTTAAGGGTAATATCATCTTTAAATAATATTTTAAGGGTCACTTTGTTTAAATGGATCAGATCAGAGTCACTGAGATGGTAATCATCTGTGAAATGCTTACAGGTAGTCATAAACAGTGGCCAACAATCTCTTAGTTGTGTGGGATTTTACAGAAAGCAGACAACAGGCTATATAGTTTTCATTTTGGAGTTCTATGAATAACATGAAAAATAAATAAAATAACAGAATAATATGAGTATCCATTTTTATAGGAATGAGAAATGTCAGAGGCGAAATAGGACTTTACTTTCACAAGAGAAAGATCTCGCTGCCTGAAGAGAAACACAGATGCTAGCCTGGCAAATTGAAAAAATTGTTATATAATGCAATTCAAGTCTTGAAAAAGGTCCTGCTGCTCACTTTCTCTCCCTCTCTCCTCTCCCTCACGTTTTTTATTCCTTTATTTTTCTCACGATTCATTCTCTTGTCCTGAGATGCGTTGTTACCTGACAGCCTTGTAGCGGTGACTAGATAATGGCTACGGATGTGAGACAGATTCTGTTTACATGGCCGGTACCAGAGGATTAGAATGATTACCTTGGTGCCAGTGTCATAATAAGCCTGGAGAGCCTGTCACACAGTCAATAGAGGTGGTGAAAGACATCCTGTACCAGATTAGAGAGTGTAGATTATGGGGTTATGTTTTCCCTACCCCTCCGATGAAAGGCTAATTAGAAGGGAAAAAGAGATGAGAGAGGGAGAGAGAGAGAGAGAGAGAGAGAGAGAGAGAGAGAGAGAGAGGGAGAGGAGAGGGAGGGAGGGAGAGAGGGAGAGTGTGAGAGAGAGAGAGAGAGAGAGAGAGAGAGAGAGAGAGAGAGAGAGAGAGAGAGAGAGAGAGAGAGAGAGAGAGAGAGAGAGAGAGGGAGAGAGAGAGAGAGAGAGAGAGAGAGAGAGAGAGAGAGAGAGAGATTACCTCATTATCCACAGAGACATTGGCTGGTCTGTTTGGTAACACTTTACTTAACTGCAGTTCTAATACGCTGTAAAACTTGCCATGAGCATGTATGAACTACAAACCCTCACACCATCTTATAATCATCCAATAATGACACTGACTAAATACAAGCCTTTTGGAATCAGTTGAAACAGTGATACCTGAGAAACATAACTCGATATAAGCCTTATTATAAGACATAAAAATGCATTTTACCTGCAGGCACTACAGGGGAATTTCAACCTGGTGGAATCTGGGCTTGTTTTCATCGTGTCCGAGGCATTTTTAGGTCAGTGAGATGTGTTTCACACAGAATAGCCCTGGAGGAAGGCATGTCTGGGATTCGTGCACTGAATGATACACCCTATGACAGCTTCCTGTGTATTGATGGGGGGGGGGGGGGGGGGGGGGGGGGGGGGGTGGCGACATCTGCAAGTAAATGTAGTCCTGCTTTGTGGCTTTTCACAAAGGCTCTATGTGATACTGATCACACTATATTTATTTGTGGGTGTAGATATGGTTCTCCTTGTACAATAGAGCCATTGAACGTCTTTCAGCAATGTTCCTATCAGCGGATTCGTTACTAAATTTACCAGCTGACAATTTTTTTCCAATCTCTGAAAAACTACAACTCGTGTGTGGTGGTGATTTGTGCTCTGGCCCGACCCTCCCGCAAGGCAGGCTTTTATGAAAGGGAGGTGGACACTAACAACACAATCTGTTGGGAAAAACTGAAAGAACTGACCAGACTGCAATGGCTTCCAGTGATTCCTCTCATCAACATTAAGTTAGCTAGCTGGCTAGGTAGATCACTTTTGTTTATCTATTGGGGGGGGGGGGGGGTGGCGACATCTGCAAGTAAATGTAGTCCTGCTTTGTGGCTTTTCACAAAGGCTCTATGTGATACTGATCACACTATATTTATTTGTGGGTGTAGATATGGTTCTCCTTGTACAATAGAGCCATTGAACGTCTTTCAGCAATGTTCCTATCAGCGGATTCGTTACTAAATTTACCAGCTGACAATTTTTTTCCAATCTCTGAAAAACTACAACTCGTGTGTGGTGGTGATTTGTGCTCTGGCCCGACCCTCCCGCAAGGCAGGCTTTTATGAAAGGGAGGTGGACACTAACAACACAATCTGTTGGGAAAAACTGAAAGAACTGACCAGACTGCAATGGCTTCCAGTGATTCCTCTCATCAACATTAAGTTAGCTAGCTGGCTAGGTAGATCACTTTTGTTTATCTATTGAAACCCATATTTTGTATTGCTGGCTAACATACTAATGTGATACAGTGGGTGGCAATCAAATCATTTTTCTGTTTGCTAACTTACCTAGCTAGCTAGATAGGTATCTACCTAGTCTAGCTAGCTAGCTAATTTAGCTAATCAATTACAGGTAGCCATATCTATGACTAAAAATAGATAAATTGTGTCTCAATTGTAGAACACATTCTCTTTTTAGTGGTAGATAGGGCTACTAAACAGCAAGTTACAACGTTACAACCACCCACCTAAAGCTAGGTTTACCAGAAGACGTTTGGCACATGACTGGAGATGGCTTTGTAGTTAACCTGGCACCTGCTAAATTGTTATGTGCCGTGCCGTGCCTTGCGTTTTTAAATTATTAGCAAACATGTGTAACATCAGCAACTGTAAATAATTTGACTAGCTAACCATGTAACATAATTGATGAGGATTGACATTGGTTATGATTATGACCATGGACGCATTTCAACCCGGTAGGCCATCATTGTAAATAGGAATTTGTTCTTAACTGACTTGCCTTGTTAAATTAAAAAAATGATAAGCTGTAGACCACACTATCTACCAAGAGAGTTTATCTATTTTTTTTTGTAGCTGTCTATTTACCACCATGAAGTTCTGAGATGCTGGCACTAAGACTGCACTCAACGAGCTGTATAAAGCCATAAGCAAACAAGAAAATGCTCATCCAGAAGCGGCGCTCCTAGTGGCCGGGGACTTTAGTGCAGGAAAACTTAAATCCGTTTGACCTAATTACTACCAGCATGTCACATGTGCAACCAGACACAAAAAAAACTCTAGACCACCTTTAATCCACACACAGAGACACATGAGCCAGCAGCTAGCCCAGTGGTTGGAGTGTTGGACCTGTAACCAAAAGGTTGCTAGATCGAATCCCTGAGCTGACAAGGTAAAAATCTGTTATTCTGCCCCTTAACGTGGCAGGTAACCCACTGTTCCTAGGCTGTCATTGTAAATAAGAATTTGTTCTTACCTAACTTGTCTAGTTCAATTTAAGAGACACATACAAAGCTTACCCTCCATTTGGCAAATCTGACCATGATTCTATCCTCCTGATTCCTGCTTACAAGTAAAAACTAAAGCAGGAAGTACCAGTGATTCGCTCAATATGGAAGTGGTCAGATGACAGGACAGGACTGTTTTTCTAGCACAGACTAGAATATGTTCCGGGATTCATCCAATGGCATTGAGGAATATACCACCTCAGTCCCTGGCTTCCTCAATAAGTGCATCGACGATGTCTTCCCCATAGTGACCGTACATACGTATATAGATGTTTACCAGATTGAGTTACTCTTATTTGCTAACGTTTGCTAGTTTACATTAGCTAATGTTAGTCAAAGATAGAATGAACAAACAAACACGTTTACTCTGCTGAAGGTACCAGGCTAGCAGTGACTACCATGGCATAGGCGAAATTGATTGACAGTGTGTATCCAAAAGATAGCTAGCTAGAAATATGATTTAGCTGATGGCTTTCAGAGTTCAATACAGTATTGTAACGTTAGCTAGCTAGCTGATTTATCTAGTCCAGCTAGGCTAGCATGCTAGCTAGCATTACGTTACCTCTAATCGAGAATTTTCGGTTTCGTTGCAAAAGGAAAAAAAATATGGTATCGCATCACTTGTCAGCCTGGAAATCCCGTCGGGTAATCTTCGGTCACCGTAAGCATCGTTCTTGATTGGCTAGAAATGCCAGACTTTGTGGTTCACTATGAGCAGCCGAATACACAGGAAGTTGAAACTTCCCGATTCTACTAGTGAAATGAAAATGCACTCATTCTAGCTTGTGGTTTGGATAATTTGGATGTTTATGACAAAAACGTAATGTTGTTATTATAGTAAATTCTATATGGTCTGTTCCTTGTTCAAGTGGTTTATTTGCAGCTTTCATTCCCAGCTGGAGGTGTGGAGGAGGTGTCGGCAGCAGGCGGCATTGGCCTTGACCCCTTCACCCTCAGTATTCTATGGATACTACAGGGAGACACCTGAGGTAGATGGTTCTTACTTCAGCCACCTCTTCTCCCTCTGTTGTCGGGGCTCCGGTTACCCAACCCTCCCATCTCAGCCCCAGCGTAAATACGCAAAGCCCTCTCCCATGGCACAGAACAATATTTGTGCTCAATTATAATTCTGCTGATCTGGACTCTTGACTAGTAGTACAGTGACAGAGGTGGGAGTAGTTGGGAGTAGGAGTGTGACCTTGAGGTGTTGGTTGAGGCCTTGCTAGGCTCGGCTACTCCTGAATCTGCACTAGGACTCACTGGGAGAAAAATAAGCAAAGTAGCCATTAAGCCATGTATGAAGCACTTTGCTGTAGATTTATTCTTTAGCCATGATGGCTGTGTTGGGGAGTATTTACATGAAAACCACCAGCCATAGCTATAGTAGGTGGCCACATGCATGGTAGCCACAGTGTAAAGAGGTTCCATTTTTTGCTGTTAAAATACAGAAGAAATATCCGACTTTACCTAGGGTTTTGGCAAAAAACGTAAATACAGTTTGGACACCGTAGATAAATCACAACTTGAAAAAAGTTCACTATCCCTTCAAATAAAAGGTGAATGCTCCTTCAGAGCAAGTCTCTGTCTAAGAGCCTCACGTTTCTGTTAACCCAATAACAGTGGGGTGTCAGAGATAAGTTTATTAATGACTTCAGTTGAATACAAAATCATAAACCGTGAAGCTGTAAATCGCTCAAACACGTGTCCCAAGGTAAATGAGAAATGTATGTCGTTCCTGCCGTTCCTGCAGACTGAGACCTTGCTTAAAAGACTCTCTTGGCTAAACACTAGTTGAATGGAGAGCGGCTCACCTCGTTCTCAACCATAATCACAGTGAATAATGGCCTGTGAGGAAATAACGCTGTCAGATTGTCGGTTTTGTGTGGAGCTGAGTAGACTAGGGGTGCAAGGGGTGGATAGGAATCTCAATTGGAGTTCCGCTTGCTTGGAAAACAAGCTTTCAGCACTTTTCATTTCAGTCTGCGGTGAAAAGCTGTGCTGTTGTGAGCCGGGTAAGGAGGGTGTGTGTGTGTGTGTGTGTGTCTCTCTGTTGGGGTCTGTGTGTGTGTGTGTGTGAATGAAATGCAAACTTGCAGTGTATTTGAGGTTTAAAAAGGCTCCTAAAGTGTGTTTAATTTGCCCTAAATAAAATGTAATCAACCCCTACAAAATGTCCATACATCTTTATAATTCAAGATTTATTCAAATTTCCTGTTGCTGTAAGATTATTTTCCTGCTGTAAGAACCGGGTCAAATTTAGATCATATACTTTTATGTGCCCTCAGAACCTCCATCTCCAAATAGTCCTCCCCAACAGAAAAGTCTGGCTCAGAGGGTTAAAGAGCTTATAAAGAAGATGCATGTCTCTTCCCTGTGGCTGAGGGATGTGTGTGATCAATGTATCTGTGTTGGTTTTGCCTGACAGATTGAACTGTAGTGAAACATAAAGTTTGTCTGAATCATAATGTATTGGGACATCGCTTAGTCTTCTACTGTATGAAGTGTTTATGAGACATATTGGACTGTACTGCATGTAGCCTATTGGGGTTAATAAAAAAAATGTTGTTCTAGCTTTAGTATTTTATATGCATTGAATTCAATATTTAAGCCGGCCCCAACATGTCGGCTGCTGCCGTCCTCAAGGGATGCTGGCCTATTGGGGGAAGTCCCCTATTCACTCCACACACAGACCCACCTTTAATCAACTTGGTTCCCCCTTACTGTATATTTCAGGGTGCCCCAGTATGTGCCTACTTTCAAAGCATCCCATAATAGTCCTAATCATCCATCACATTTTACCTGGACAACCAACCTACAGTCTGGAACACATAACCATGGAGATCCAGGCTGTCCAGGCTGGCTGTCCAGGTTGGCTGTCCAGGTTGACTGTCCAGGTTGGCTGTCCAGGTTGGCTGTCCAGGTTGGCTGTCCAGGTTGACTCTCCAGGTTGGCTGTCCAGGTTGGCTGTCCAGGTTGGCTGTCCAGGTTGACTGTCCAGGTTGGCTGTCCAGGTTGACTGTCCAGGTTGGCTGTCCAGGTTGACTGTCCAGGTTGACTGTCCAGGTTGGCTGTCCAGGTTGGCTGTCCAGGTTGGCTGTCCAGGTTGGCTGTCCAGGTTGGACCATAGAACAGTGATTTGTTGGATGTCTTGACTATTAGTGATGGGCTGAGGATTTTTTAAGCGAGGAGGGAATAGATGGAAATAATGAGAGAAAGAAACTTCTGCCAACCTCCTCCTGCTCTTTAACCTGTGACACCCATAAGAAGATTCGTGCGCCTTTGTTGATCCTGGCAGGGTGCGTTTTGGGCATGTCATCGCCACCCTGTGATGTCCCGGAACGACACACGTGTCATTTCCTGCCCGGGCCAATCATTAAGGTTATTACTGCCGCTGCACTGGCAGGCCACTCATGTTCTGTACTCTGATTTCCCAAAATGAAACATGTATATTTTTCTTTTTGTCGACAGAGGCAATATTTCCATGGCAAATTACCATCCCCTTCCAAGTCTCTCGGTAAAACAAAAAACATCTCTCTTTATAATGAAACGTCTCTGACTCTGAATCAATCCATTTATGAATACGCTCCGAAAGTACCGCCTGAGTTTGAGAAATAGCCTATTTATACATTCTAAGCTCTTAATGTGCCCCTTATGATGGATTTATAAACTGTATATAGAAACGTTACACAAACAATACTGGTTGATTGCAATGTATCTTAAATTTCATGTTGTTTAGCTTGTTTTAGGGTGGGCAATAACAGGAAGGTCACATGCAATTAAATGTTATTAATTACCTGAATGACAACATGTCATGGATTCTGTTTGACTGTTCACTATCTGTCTCTCTCTCTCTCTCTCTCTCTCTCCCTCTCTCCTTCTCTCTGTCTTCGTATCTCTCTTCCTCTCCCCACCCCAACCGCAGCCCCCTCTCTCCCTTTCTCTCTGTCCCTCTCTCTCTCTCTCCCTCTCTCTCTCTCCCTCTCTTCCTCTCTCCTTCTCTCTGTCTTCGTATCTCTCTTCCTCTCCCCAACCCCAAACCCCTCTCTCCCTGTCTCTCTGTCCCTCTGTCTCTCTCTCTCTCCCTCTCTTCCTCTCCTTCTCTCTGTCTTCGTATCTCTCTTCCTCTTCCTCTCCCCAACCCCAAACCCCTCTCTCCCTTTCTCTCTGTCCCTCTCTCTCTCTCTCTCCCTCTTTTCCTCTCCTTCTCTCTGTCTTCGTATCTCTCTTCCTCTCCCCAACCCCAAACCCCTCTCTCCCTTTCTCTCTGTCCCTCTGTCTCTCTCTCCCTCCGTGTATATTACCTTATACTGTGAATGTTATGGTTCTCTGTCCAAGATTACTGGATCTCTTGTCAAAGTTTAGCATTCGTATCAATATGAGATTTTGGTATGTTGTAAAATATAAAGTCAGAAAATGACATTTAAGATATGATCCCTCAATGGTACTGCTGCTTAGATGTCCTGTAGCCCTTGGCTCTCACCAACCCACTATCACAATAGTAGATGATGGAAGTTCCAAATAGAGCCTCGATAACATGGAGAAATTGACGATTACATCTATAACAAAACCAAAGTAGCATATACACTACACAACTGAAATACATACAGGGACGAATTGAGATCGAATTCCACAGCAAATTCTCACTGGTCTTAGCATCATGCCACTGCAAAACAATGTACAATACTAAGTTGGAACAGACCCCCTCTAAAGACACATTTCACAATGCACACTCATTCCACTCTCATTTATTGGCAACTAGTTTTATTACCCGAAACCCCATCTGTATCCCTCCTTTCCCCCAGAAGAACAAAAGCAACAAACAAAACACAACAGCAAAGAGAGATGATGTAAAGACCTTGAAGTTTGTTGGAAAGGAAGAGCGTCTATATAACATAGGACCTCCACAGCTGAGAATCAGCATTCTGGAGACATCACATAGTTGGCTGGGCTGTCATCTAAGCCAGTACTGGGTGACAGTTGCCAAGAGACCGGCTAATGGCTGAATTGTGGCCTGCAATCATCTGGGCCTATCAACCAATGGGGGCAGATCTTTGACGGGGATCCATCTTTTTCACTCTCGATGGCTGGGGGTTAGGAGGAAGTTGGTGAATGTTAACATGGAGGTGTGTGAATGTGTGTGAGTGGCAGAGGAAGGGTGTGTGTGTGTGTGTGTGTGTGTGTGTGTGTGTGCGTGCACACGTATGGATTTGTGTGATTGTGTGCGTATGCATGTGTGTGTCTATATATGCATACATGTCCCCCCAGTTTGCGTGTGTGTGTCAATAACAGGTTCTAAGATCCCAGGACACCACACAGGCCAGGTTATGAAGGTTTCAAGGGTTTTTAATAAAACATGTATCTCGGAGTCACACCAGTCACACACACGTTCATACCAAACATACGTTCAGTCCCAGAGATAGTCCATGCTGCTGGGTAGTTCAAGGTAGTTAAGATGAGCGACCGCCACCCGTCAGTTTCATATTTTACATTGGTACGTTTGCTAATTAGTTTGTTCATTTGTTCATTAGTTCGTTCGTTGGTAGTGGTTTGGCAGTCGTTCCTCATTTTCTGTTGCATCAAGCGTCTGTAGCACTCAGCCCATGATCCGGTCCAGTGCAGACGACAGGAAAACATGCATGTGCAGGGAGCCGTTGTGAACAGACATATTCCCCCATACTCACACCTGTATGGTCCTCCTCTGGTTACAAGGTCATGGATGAGAGCACAGCAAACCAAGGTAAATTATGCAAAGTAAAAAGGCACACCATTTCCAAATGAAAAGTCACTGCAAACTTTCAATACATATTAAAATACACACAAGAAGGGTTGGTCTCCAATTTGGGGGAAATACATGCGTATAGCGTTTGTGTGATGTGTGGGGAGTGGGGGAAGGCTGTAACATTGTCATGATGGGCAGGCCTGTGTTGTAGCATGCACCTCTATAAGCCAGATCTCTCTATGGACTTTCTCTAAGAGGCCAGGTGACCTCAGAGTTTCCCAAACACAGTCCTGGGGCCTCCCTCGGTGCACATTCTGTTTTTTACCCTGGGACTACACAGCTGATTCAAATAACCAACTCATCATCAAGCTTTTATTATTTGAATCAGCTGTGCAAAACCCTGCACTAGCTGACCTCCTGGTCTCTATCCCAACTCTCCCTCCTTCCCAACAGGCACTTGGACAGGCTCAATCTGTCAGGGATAATGAGACTGAGATAACGACACAACAGCTGATGTCATAAAATGAGACAGACAGAGCAGCTTGAGATATTACTGTGCAGCACATGTTCTGATGTTTGTTAGGGGCGTTGAACTCAACAACACGACTAATAGGATGTTTAGGGTGAGAGGGTTTTATCATGTCACGTTCTGACCTTTATTTCCCTTGTTTTGTATTCATTATTTAGTATGGTCAGGGTGAGTTGGGGTGGGCAGTCTATGTTTGTTTTTCTATGATTTGGGGATTTGTATGTTTCGGCCTAGTATGGTTCTCAATCAGAGGCAGGTGTCATTAGTTGTCTCTGATTGAGAATCATACTTAGGTAGCCTGGGTTGCACTGTTTGTTTGTGGGTGGTTGTCTATGTTGATTGCTTGTTTCAGTACAGTTCTCATTAGCTTCACGGTCGTTATTTCTGTTATTGTTTTTGTATAGTGTTTCAGTGTTCAGTGTTTTCTTTATTAAATTTAATGATGAACACATACCACGCCGCATTTTGGTCCTCCGATCCTTCTCGCCTCTCCTCTCCTCTTCAGATGAAGAGGACGACCGTGACAGATCATCTATAAACAGCTATTGTTTTTGTCTTTCTGTTTTGAAGGTGAGCCTCGTGGGTCCTCTCCTCTCTCTGCCCATTGTCCCCACATTGGAGTATGATAAAGCAATACGGTAAGGGTTGTTCTTACGCATGACGCAACACGGAGTGCCTGGATGCAGCCCTTATCCGTGGTATATTGGCCAAATACCACAAGTCCCAGAGTTGGTTTAGTGCTATTATGAACTGGTTACCAATGTAATTAGAGCAGTAAAAATGTATGTTTTGTCATAATTGTGTTCATCCAGTTTATAATTCTCCACATTGGAGTATAATTGCCCACATTGGAGTATAATTCCCCACATTGGAGTATAATTCCCCACATTGGAGTATAATTCCCCACATTGGAGTATAATTCCCCACATTGGAGTATAATTCCCCACATTGGAGTATAATTCCCCACATTGGAGTATAATTCTCCACATTGGAGTATAATTCCCCACATTGGAGTATAATTCTCCACATTGGAGTATAATTCCCCACATTGGAGTATAATTCCCCACATTGGAGTATAATTCCCCACATTGGAGTATAATTCCCCACATTGGAGTATAATTCCCCACATTGGAGTATAATTCCCCACATTGGAGTATAACTCCCCACATTGGAGTATAATTCTCCACATTGGAGTATAATTCTCCACATTGGAGTATAATTCCCCACATTGGAGTATAATTCCCCACATTGGAGTATAACTCCCCACATTGGAGTATAATTACACATTGGAGTATAATTCTCCACATTGGAGTATAATTCTCCACATTGGAGTATAATTCCCCACATTGGAGTATAATTCTCCACATTGGAGTATAATTCCCCACATTGGAGTATAATTCCCCACATTGGAGTATAATTCTCCACATTGGAGTATAATTCTCCACATTGGAGTATAATTCTCCACATTGGAGTATAATTCCCCACATTGGAGTATAATTCCCCACATTGGAGTATAATTCCCCACATTGGAGTATAATTCCCCACATTGGAGTATAATTCCCCACATTGGAGTATAATTCTCCACATTGGAGTATAATTCTCCACATTGGAGTATAATTCCCCACATTGGAGTATAATTCCCCACATTGGAGTATAATTCCCCACATTGGAGTATAATTCTCCACATTGGAGTATAATTCTCCACATTGGAGTATAATTCCCCACATTGGAGTATAATTCCCCACATTGGAGTATAATTCCCCACATTGGAGTATAACTATCATACCAAAGGCCTGAATAAAACACTGTGAACCACACTGACAGATGTGAAACCCCAGTTTTGAACAGACTTACAAGACGTTATCAGAGTTGTGTATTATGTGCAAGCTCCCAGAAGGACAGACAGTGATAACACTGTAGTTTGTTCCCTCACACCCTAACTAATTGACCTCCCTTTGTCAGCAGCGGTGAGGCTCCCGGCTGCAGTCTGCACCCTCAGGGCTCTCCTCCCTCCTCCCCAAGCTGCAGCCCCAGAGCTCTCCTCCGTCCGAGAAACTGCGGCCCTGAAACAATCCGGTCTGACGATAAGAACCTGGGATAGCTTCCAGTCCTGACTGATAGTACTGCTGGGTTCACTGTTCATTATGCACCAAACAGAAGAAAACAGACTGCTGGGTTCACTGTCCATTAGGCACCAAACAGAAGAAAACAGACTGCTGGGTTCACTGTTCATTGGGCACCAAACAGAAGAAAACAGACTGCTGGGTTCACTGTTCGTCAGGCACCAAACAGAAGAAAACAGACTGCTGGGTTCACTGTTCATTAGGCACCAAACAGAAGAAAACAGACTGCTGGGTTCACTGTTCGTCAGGCACCAAACAGAAGAAAACAGACTGCTGGGTTCACTGTTCATTATGCACCAAACTGAAGAAAACAGACTGCTGGGTTCACTGTTCATCAGGCACCAAACAGAAGAAAACAAACTGCTGGGTTCACTGTTCATTGGGCACCAAACAGAAGAAAACAGACTGCTGGGTTCACTGTTCATTGGGCACCAAACAGAAGAAAACAGACTGCTGGGTTCACTGTTCATTGGGCACCAAACAGAAGAAAACAAACTGCTGGGTTCACTGTTCGTCAGGCACCAAACAGAAGAAAACAGACTGCTGGGTTCACTGTTCATTGGGCACCAAACAGAAGAAAACAAACTGCTGGGTTCACTGTTCGTCAGGCACCAAACAGAAGAAAACAGACTGCTGGGTTCACTGTTCATCAGGCACCAAACAGAAGAAAACAGACTGCTGGGTTCACTGTTCATTGGGCACCAAACAGAAGAAAACAGACTGCTGGGTTCACTGTTCGTCAGGCACCAAACAGAAGAAAACAGACTGCTGGGTTCACTGTTCATTAGGCACCAAACTGAAGAAAACAGACTGCTGGGTTCACTGTTCATCAGGCACCAAACAGAAGAAAACAGACTGCTGGGTTCACTGTTCATTGGGCACCAAACAGAAGAAAACAGACTGCTGGGTTCACTGTTCATTGGGCACCAAACAGAAGAAAACAGACTGCTGGGTTCACTGTTCATTGGGCACCAAACAGAAGAAAACAGACTGCTGGGTTCACTGTTCATCAGGCACCAAACAGAAGAAAACAGACTGCTGGGTTCACTGTTCATCAGGCACCAAACAGAAGAAAGCAGACTGAAACAGGGAAGGACTAGCTGGACAATAAGACATTTTCATTTACATTTTCAATTGTAAAACATTTTAAGACGTTTTTTGTTGTGTGTGGTGATTAGGTAGGACTACCTGGCATGATGACTCCTTGCTGTCCCCAGTACACCTGGCCATGCTGCTGCTCCAGTTTCAACTGTTCTGCCTGCGGCTATGGAATCCTGACCTGTTCAACGGACGTGCTACCTGTCCCAGACCTATTATTTGACCATGCTGGTCATTTGTGAACGTTTGAACATTTTGGCCATGTTCTGTTATAATCTCCACCCGGCACAGCCAGAAGAGGACTGGCCACCCCTCACAGCCTGGTTCCTATCTAGGTTTCTTCCTAGGTTTTGGCCTTTCTAGGGAATTTTTCCTAGCCACCGTGCTTCTACACCTGCATTGCTTGCTGTTTGGGGTTTTAGGCTGGGTTTCTGTACAGCACTTTGAGATATCAGCTGATGTACGAAGGGCTTTATAAATACATCTGATTTGAATTGATGAACCCAGCCTTGGTGTAGAGAGAGGCTCTAGCGGTGCTGGACTTGGACCATCAACCAGCTGTTTGTGATCTGACCCAAGGACAATCCTCCTTATGCCCAGAATGACACATCTGATTGTTGAAGTGCCATGCAGTAGAGAGCAAGAAACAAGAGTTATATTGAATTAAATTCCAATGTGGGTAAAATGAACACAGAGCGGACCCACGAGGCCCACATATAAGCAACTCAGGAAGACAAAACCATATCTGTTTGAAAATGATCAAACCCTCTCACCCTAAACATCCTATTAGTAGTGTTGTTGAGTCCAACGCCCCTAAAAATCATCAGAACATGTGCTGCACAGTAATATCTCAAGCTGCTCTGTCTGTCTCATTTTATGACATCAGCTGTTGTGTCGTTATCTCAGCCTCATTATCCCTGACAGACTGAGCCTCTCCAAGTGCCTGCTGGGAAGGAGGGAGTGTTGGGATAGAGACCTAGAGGTCATCGGGGATTATTTGTCACACACATACACATGCATGAAAGCACACACACACACACACACACACACACACACACACACACACACACACACACACACACACACACACACACACACACACACACTGCAACTAACCTTGTGGGGTAAAATGCTATTTTCCCTAACCCATAACCCTTACCCTAACCTTAACCTTAATCCTAACTAACCTTAACCTTGAACGTATCCTTATCCTGACCCCAGTTGGTCAAATGTTTGGACTTCTTGTCCCCACAACACATACACACGAACGCGCACGCACGCACGCACACACCCACTTTCTTCACAAGCGAATGAAAACAAGTTTGAGATTCCACAGGTGCTATGGCAGTAGATCACTAAAGGGGGACACTTCTGCAGATCCTCCTTTATTCCTCAGGGTCTCTCTCTCTCTCCCCTCTCTCTCTCTCTCTCCCCTCTTTCTCCCCCTCTCTCTCTACCCCCTCTCTCTCTACCCTCACTCTTTCTCTCCCCTCTCTCTCTACCCTCTCTCTCTCTCTCTCCCTTCTCTCTCTCCCCTCTTTCTCCCCTCTCTCTCTCTATTCTCTCTCTCTCTACCATCTCTCTCTCTCTACCCTCTCTCTCTCCCCCCCTCCCCCTCTCTCTCTCTCTCTCTCTCTCTCCCTCTCCCCCTCTCTCTCTCCCCCTCTCTCTCTCCCCCCTCTCTCTCCCCCTCTCTCTCTCTCTCTCTCCCCCTCTCTCTCCCCTCTTTCTCCCCTCTCTCTCTCTACCCTCTCTCTCTCTCTCCCCTCTCTCTCTACCCTCTCTCTCTCTCTACCCTCTCTCTCTACCCCCCCCCCCCCCCTCTATCTCTCACTGTGTCAAACTGTGACACCAGTCCAAAACGGGGAAGCCGTCGACCATGTAAATCTCATACATGTATTTAAAATATGATTTTAAAAATAACACCCATAAATCTGACAGGGGGAGGAGGATAGGTAAAGAGGAGGGGGAGGAGGTGAGCTGCAAAAAAGGCAACATTTAAATCAAATCAGTATTTCATTTCCTTTTAAACTGTCAGTGAGCGGGGCAAGTGATGTTGGCACTGAGCCCTGGTGTTACAGTGAGGCACGATCACTTTAACACACACACACACCAACACTGTCTCGAGTTTCCTCCGCTGGACTCATCCCTCTTGGTCACTCAGGTTCAGTGACCAGATAACTAGACATGGTATGGGTTCCCAATCAGAGGCAGCTGTTTATCGTTGTCTCTGATTGGGGATAATATTTAGGCAGCCATTTCCCCACTGCGTTTTGTGGGGTCTTGTTTATGTGTAGTTGCCTGTGAGCACTTCATTGACATCACGTTTCGTTTGTTCTTTAATGTTTTGTGCGTTTCACATCAATAAATATGTGGAACGCATATCACGCTGCGCTTTGGTCCGAATGTTCTTAAGACGATCGTGACATACTCTGAGAGGGACAACGAGAGAAATCCCAGGCACTTCCTCGTTGCTGTCTTAGGACGTCTGTCCAGCTCACAGAGTCCTCCGAGCACAGGCCCCACAGCCCAGCTCACAGAGGAGGCTCATCTCATATACTTCACACACACTATCCGTACTCACAGAAACACTTGAATTGGGGTTAGATTGTCAGTTTATTATCAATGACCTCCTTCCTTCCTTCCTTACTTCCTGCTTGCGCCACTGCTGCAGATCTTCTGCCTGTCTGGAGATTCTGTTCTATGACCGGTCATTATAAATTGGTATGACTTTAGTAGCAGTAAGGCCCTGTGCTCTTCCCTGATCTGACCAAACTTTTTTTAAATCACATGCTTAGGTCACGTGATCAGGGAAAAACACAGGGTCCATATTATCAGCAGGAAGATGTGTTGAACTCTGAACTCCAGGACGCACAGGAATATGAATAATTGGACCGCCATAACTGCTCTGTTTTCATACACTAAGATCAGATGGGCCATGCCTGCTCTGTTTTCATACACTAAGATCAGATGGGCCTTGCCTGCTCTGTTTTCATACACTAAGATCAGATGGGCCATTCCTGTTCTGTTTTCATACACTAAGATCAGATGGGCCATTCCTGTTCTGTTTTCATACACTAAGATCAGATGGGCCATATCTGCTCTGTTTTCATACACTAAGATCAGATGGGCCATTCCTGCTCTGTTTTCATACACTAAGATCAGATGGGCCATGCCTGTTCTGTTTTCATACACTAAGATCAGATGGGCCATGCCTGCTCTGTTTTCATACACTAAGATCAGATGGGCCATTCCTGCTCTGTTTTCATACACTAAGATCAGATGGGCCATGCCTGTTCTGTTTTCATACACTAAGATCAGATGGGCCATTCCTGCTCTGTTTTCATACTCTAAAATCATCTATCATTGGGAGATTTGCCAGTCTTCCTGACCCACAGCAACAATTGATCTCTCCCCCTTCCAATCCTTATGATCCCCATCTATGCCTTATCACTGACAGGACCCATTCCTCCCTACTTTAGCTGCCCTGCACATTAGCTTTAACAGATTAAATAAACTCAACCATTTACACTAGGCCCTCTCTAGGACCAGAAGAGCAGGCTACGCCACTAAAACAAACAGGAGGATATATTGCTGTGTCAATAGGGCATCTGGGATCCTGAGACAGAGACAGTCGTATCGCTGAGGCATCTCGTCTCTGGTAGAAACACAAACGGCTCTGCAGGGAGGCGTGTCCAGGCTTTATTTTGGCCAGCCTATAATATCATAATAATACTTTATTGCCCTCTAGATTAATATTGTAAAAAGTTGTTTTGGAAATTCAGAAGTCATCTGACTATGTTCACCATACATAATTATATAACTTTGCAAAGGAAATTTCAACTCATGTCTGTCCACAACAAATTCTCCAAGAGTGGAAGAAAAATGAAAGCAGAGCGGAAGCAGGGCGGTCACTCCATTCCCTTCACTGCAAGTTTCGGTCAAGCCTATGGACCAAATATCCCCTAACCTTCTGAACTTCGAAAGATGCACACACCTGCTAAATATTGATTTGGTCAAATAACCAGTGATGAAAAACCTGAAAACTGCAACAGTCGCTAGAACAGCTGGTTAGTTGATGCATGCCACAGTCTTTTGACAGACCTACCAATGCCATTTATGTTACGTAGCCTGTCCAAGTGAAATTATGCAATATATATATATATATATATATATGTATATATAATCTGTTGTAGTCCAGTGACCAGCAAAGGAGAGGAGAGGTGAAGCTGTTGATTATTAAGGCACTGAAGGAGAGGAGAGGTGAAGCTGTTGATTGTTAAGGCACTGAAGGAGAGGAGAGGTGAAGCTGTTGATTATTAAGGCACTGAAGGAGAGGAGAGGTGAAGCTGGTGATTATTAAGGCAGCGAAGGCGAGGAGAGGTGAAGCTGTTGATTATTAAGGCACCGAAGGAGAGGAGAGGTGAAGCTGTTGATTATTAAGGCACTGAAGGAGAGGAGAGGTGAAGCTGGTGATTATTAAGGCAGCGAAGGCGAGGAGAGGTGAAGCTGGTGATTATTAAGGCACCGAAGGAGAGGAGAGGTGAATCTGTTGATTCTAAGGCTTTGAGACATGTTGCTGATGAATTGTTTGCATGGACAGTACCCTAGCCACTGAGAGGTGATGATTGGTGGTTTGGACAAATCAAATCAAATCAAATTTTATTTGTCACATACACATGGTTAGCAGATGTTAATGCGAGTGTAGCGAAATGCTTGTGCTTCTAGTTCCGACAATGCAGTAATAACAAGTAATCTAACTAACAATTCCAAAACTACTGTCTTGTACACAGTGTAAGGGGATAAAGAATATGTACATAAGGATATATGAATGAGTGATGGTACAGAGCAGCATAAGCAAGATACAGTAGATGGTATCGAGTACAGTATGTACAAATGAGATGAGTATGTAAACAGTACCCTAGCCATAGGCAAGATACAGTAGATGGTATCGAGTACAGTATGTACAAATGAGATGAGTATGTAAACAGTACCCTAGCCACCGAGAGGTGATGATTAGTGGCTCGGACAGTACCCTAGCCATTGAGAGGTGATGATTGGTGGTTTGGACAGTACCCTAGCCACCGAGAGGTGATGATTAGTGGCTCGGACAGTACCCTAGCCATTGAGAGGTGATGATTCGTGGATGTCAGTTGTCAGTCAGAGGTGCTGCCGGTGATAACAGGTGTGGACATGTCACTATAGCTATGGTTTTAGAGGACTGGGTCGAAATGAAATGTGTGTGACAGCTGCAACCCATATTGGAGTGTGTGTGTTTGTGTGTGTGTGTGGGTGCGTGTGCATGTGTGTATGAATGTGTTTGCCGGTGGTAAGCTCAGAGAGAAGAAGTCAACATTTTTATCCATCTGTATTTCTGTGTGTCTGTTGGCATCGCATCTCTTCTGAGTCCCTGTGCTCCAGACCGATCGACTGGCCTCAGCCACGGAAAGGTGAGGCTGGGAGAGAGTCCATGGCCAATGGGGCCCGGTGAAGGTGAGGCTGGGCCAGAATCCAGGGCCAATGGAGCCCGGTTGGCATGGAGGTTCATCTCAGCCTGAATCCAACTTTGGTTGCACCTCCTGTTCAGTTACTTCCTGTTTAGTTACAGAACCCTTCTTGGCCCTCATTGGTCCACCTTGAGACAGAGCCGAAGTCATTGAAAATTCAACAAGGGCCTGAGTACAGAGCACAGGATGCACATGATGCAAAGGGCCACACTGGGGCCCCTAACCTCATACCACCCCATGCCTCCCCATTAAACCCAGCTATGAAAGTCAGTAAGGCTTGACAGTGGCCCACCTCACAAGCTGTCAGGGAATTCGTTTTTTCCTTCTGCTGGGTCAGCCACAAGAAGCTCTGGGCTTTCATCACGTTTTGTGGCGGCCATGGGGCTTGCGGTATATGGGGTATTCCCATTTCCTACAATATTTGCAGCATTGGCTGGTTAATGCACGGACATCAGTTTGAGCTGGAGGTTTGACTCAGCGGAAGGTGCATTGTGACCCTAGCCTGTTATTCTAACATTCAGTTCAGTGATATTTACGATGAGAGTTATAGCGTACATGTGTATGTGAACGGCCATTAACTGTGGTGAAAAGGATGACTCCTTACGGTGGGGCAGCATTTAAGAGTTGAGGTTGACTGATTCTTATAAGTCATGCAGTGCATGATAGGGGCAATACATAATCATCTTATAAATTGAGTTTATATATTGACAGACGGTGTTGTCAACCACACATTTTCGTCATGGCAAATGTTGCAATTGCATAACAGTTGCTACTTTACCTATTTCTATGGTAATTTTTGGCCATTGAATCAATCTGGGTCCTGGTCAAAAGTAGTGCACTAAATAGGGAATAGGATGCCATTTGGGATGCAGTATATAGTATACAGTATGTCTTTGCTCTAATTGTGTGTTTGCCATTGTGACTGCATATTGACACAGTGATGTGTGTTTCTCACTAACCCTCCGCTTGCGTCTGACCGTCAGTCTGTCTTTCTGTTTGTCAGTCCCCGAAGACGTCCGTCCTCGTAACCATCACTTCCTGAGGAAGAAGGAGGACGCCAGCGGATGAGGACATGTTTGCCGTCACAACGTGGGATAACATGAGGTAAGGCTATGGGCCACACACACACACACACACACACACACACACACACACACACACACACACACACACACACACAGCGTTGGTAGATAGTGTCATTGGTTGACTGAAGTCTTATTTAAGGCATTTACACTCCTTATTTAAGGCATTTTCGTGCCACTGAATAAGCATGATCTACAAATGTCAACATTCTCGGCATCAACCAGAGTGTCCATGTATAAAACCAAAACAGAAAACCAAATGCTGATGTCAAAACCTTCAAAATCGATAGCTGTATTCTATTCAGCATAACCTACAGTTTTGGAAGCTCACATATTTTATTAAATTAAAATATCACTTGTGTCTGTCACATCAGCCAAAGGCAAATATTCTGAGCTCGGTTTAACTGTGGAACATGTCATATGTTGAGTATTAACTTAAGGGATATATCACCAGAACCCATAACCATGAAACTGTCGTTATTAACCTGCCCTTATTAACCTGTCCCTATTAACATGTCCCTAATAACCTGTCCCTAATAATCTGTCCCCAATAACCTGTCCCTATTAACCTGTCCCTAATAATCTGTCCCCAATAACCTGTCCCTATTAACCTGTCCCTATTAACCTGTCCCTATTAACCTGTCCCTAATAACCTGTTCCTAATAACCTGTCCCTAATAACCTGTCCCTATTAACCCCATCACTAATAACCTGCCCCTAATAACCTGTCCCTATAAACCTGTGCCTAATAACCTGTCCCTAATAACCTGTCCCTATAAACCTGTGCCTAATAACCTGTTCCTAATAACCTGTTCCTAATAACCTGTTCCTAATAACCTGTCCCTATTAACCTGTCCCTAATGACCTGTCCCTATTAACCTGTGTCTAATAAACTGTTCCTAATAACCTGTCCCTATTAACCCCATCACTAATAACCCGTCCCTATTAACCTGTCCCTATTAACCTGTCCCTATAAACCTGTCCCTATTAACCTGTCCCTATTAACCTGTCCCTATAAACATGTCCCTAATAACCTGTTCCTAATAACCTGTCCCTATTAACCCCATCACTAATAACCTGGCCCTGTTAACCTGTCCCTATTAACCTATCCCTATTAACCTGTCCCTATAAACATGTCCCTAATAACCTGTTCCTAATAACCTGTCCCTATTAACCCCATCACTAATAACCTGGCCCTGTTAACCTGTCCTTATTAACCTGTCCCTATAAACCTGTCCCTATAAACCTGTCCCTATTAACCTGTACCTATAAACCTGTCCCTAATAACCCGTTCCTAATAACCTGCCAAATGAGACATATTCGCTTATGTACTTCCAGAGCATGTTCCTCGTCATTTCTTAAAAATCTCAAGTTCCAGTTTCCATGGGCCTCGAAATGCCAAATACCCTGGCAGAATAGATTCAACTATTTCCCAAGCATCTGTTACAATTTACCTTGGCAAACAATCTGGCTGGACATTTTGCTCTCTGTCTCTCTCTCTCTGTCTCTCTCTGAGCTATTGAAGCATCACTCCTAGCCTGAGTCCTAGCCCAGCCTATTCACAAGAACACAGTGGTTAAGGAGAAGTGGATCTAAAATTCCATGCATAACAGTTGTATCTTTTAGCAATGTTTATTATGAGTATTTCTGTAAATTGATGTGGCTCTCTGCAAAATCACTGGATGTTTTGGAACTACTGAACATAACGCTCCAATGTAAATTCAGATTTTTGGATATAAATATGAACTTTACCGAACAAAACATACATGTATTGTGTGACATGAAGTCCTATGAGTGTCATCTGATGAAGATCATCAAAGGTTAGTGATTCATTTTATCTATATTTCAGCTTTTTGTGACTCCTCTCTTTGGCTGGAAAAAAATGGCTGTGTTTATCTGTGACTTGGCTCTGACCTAACATAATCGTTTGGTTTGCTGTCGTCATAAAGCCTTTTTGAAATCGGACACTGTGGCTGGATTTACAACAAGCGTATCTTTAAAATGTGGTAAAATACATGTATGTTTGAGGAATTTTAATTATGGGATTTCTGTTGTTTTGAATTTGGCGCCCTGCAGTTTCACTGGCTGTTGACGAGGTGGGACATTACTGTCCCACGTACCCTAGAGAGGAGATCCCACTGCATACCTATACCCCCAGGAGAACTGTTTATTATGATCTCTCCAGGAACCTTCTATTGCAGGCCTATACCTCCAGGAAACTTCTACTGCAGACCTATACCTCCAGGAACCTTCTACTGCAGGCCTATACCTCCAGGAACATTCTACTGCAGGCCTATAACTCCAGAAACCTTCTACTGCAGGCCTATAACTCCAGAAACCTTCTACTGCAGGCCTATAGCTCCAGGAACCTTACACTGCAGGCCTATGCCTCTATGAACCTTATACTGCTGACCTAAACCTCCAGGAACCTTTTACTGCAGGCCTATACCTCCAGCAACTTTCTACTGCAGGCCTATACCTCCAGGAACCTTCTACTGCAGGCCTATACCTCCAGGAACATTCTACTGCAGGCCTATACCTCCAGGAATCTTCTAATGCAGGCCTATGCCTCCAGGAACCTTCTACTGCAGGCCTATGCCTCCAGCAACCTTCTACTGCAGGCCTATACCTCCAGGAACCTTCTACTGCAGGCCTATACCTCCAGGAACCTTCTACTGCAGGCCTATACCTCCAGCAACCTTCTACTGCAGGCCTATACCTCCAGGAACCTTCTACTGCAGGCCTATACCTCCAGGAACCTTCTACTGCAGGCCTATACCTCCAGGAATCTTCTAATGCAGGCCTATACCTCCAGGAACCTTATACTGCAGGCATATACCTACAGGAATGTTACTGCAGACCTATACCTCCAGGAACCTTCTACTGCAGGCTTATACCTCCAGGAACCTTACACTGCAGGCCTATACCTCCAGGAACCTTCTACTGCAGGCATATACCTACAGGAACGTTACTGCAGACCTATACCTACAGGAATCTTTTACTGCAGGCCTATAGCTCCAGGAACCTTCTACAGCAGGCTTATACCTCCAGGAACATTCTACTGCAGGCCTATACCTCCAGGAATCTTCTAATGCAGGCCTATGCCTCCAGGAACCTTCTACAGCAGACCTATGCCTCCAGGAACCTTTTACTGCAGGCCTATAGCTCCAGGAACCTTATACTGCAGTTCTATACCTCCAGGAACCTTATGGATGGACATAAAAACTGTAAAAACACCAGCAAATCAGCTCCAAGTGATTTTATTTTTGGAAATCTGTTCCAAAGTATTCCACACATAATAGGGAGATATGTGTGATCGTATTCAAATGTTAGCGAGGTTTGAAATTATTATCTTTTAGTCAAATTGTATATTTGTTTGTGCTTCATCAGTCTCTTACTGAGGATGTTACCCAAAGGAGCAGCCCAGGAGCTGAACTCTCAGGTAATTGTGTGTGTGTGTGTGTGTGTGTGTGTGTGTGCGTGCGTGCGTGGACATTACCTGAGAGTTCATCTCCTGGTCTGCTCCTTTGGGTAACATCCTCAGTCTTGTTTCTCAAGTAAGGAGACTCAGTGGTGTCTGCAGTTTCATCATAGATGGGATCCTCATCGATATCTTCTTTTCCATTATAAAACTGGTCCAGACAAACAAAGGCTTTCTGTTTATACTGTTTATACTGTGTACCTGACACAGACTGACCAGGTGAATCCAGGTGATCCAACTTCCGTCAGTGTAGATGAAGGGGAGGATACAGGTTAAATAAGGATTTTTTTAGCCTTGTGACAGTTGAGACATGGATTGTGTATGTGTGCCATTCAGAGGGTATGGTAATAAGTGCCAGGCGCACCGGTTTGTATCAAGAACTGCATCGCTGCTGGGTTTTTCCACGCTCAACAGTTTCCGGTGTGTATCAAGAACGGTCCACCACCCAAGGGACATCCAGCCAACTTGACACAACAGTGGGAAGCATTGGAGTCAACATGGGCAAGCATCCTTGTGGAACACCTTCGACATCTGGAAGAGTCCATGCACCAATGAATTGAGGTTGTTCTGAGGGCAAACCGTGTGTGTGTGGTGTGGGGGGGGGGGGGGGTATACTCAGTGTAGTTCCTGAATAACATTATGTAAAAGCCACAACCAAATGTATAATCCCCTTTCTTTCACATTTTAATATTGGACCATTTGTTTACTACTCCTTGGTGTGTGGTGAGCATTCTGGCACGAAGCCGAGGGCTTGGAATCAATGTGTACATTGTTTGTTTATGTCTGGCGGGCGCTGCATTGTCTAGCTCTTCCCCCAACGTGAGAGATATCGATCACTCCCAGCAAGTGGCTCCAATCAGACTGTCCCCATCAGTGGCGGCTCATCAGAGAAGGAAGGGTAGGAGGAAGGCTAGTGATACATTTATTACATGCATTTTTCCATTATTAAAGTGGCTGGAGTTGAGTCAGTATGTTGGCAGCAGCCACTCTGTTAGTGATGGCTGTTTAACAGTCTGATGGCCTTGAGATAGAAGCTGCTTTTCAGTCTCTCGGTCCCAGCTTTGATGTACCTGTACTGACCTCGCCTTCTAGATGATAGCGGGGTGAACAGGCAGTGGCTCGAGTGGTTGTTGTCCTTGATGATCTTTTTGGCCTTCCTGTGACATCGGGTGGTGTAGGTGTCCTGGAGGGCAGGTAGTTTGCCCCCGGTGATGCGTTGTTGCAGACCTCACTACCCTCTGGAGAGCCTTACGGTTATGGGCGGATACAGCCTGAAAGGATGCTCTCGATTGTGCAACTCTGCAGAAGTTTGAGTGTTTTTGGTGACAAGCCTTCGCCTGCTCCTTCTTCACCACGCTGTCTGTGTGGTTGGACCATTTCAGTTTATCTATGATGTGTACGCCAAGGAACTTAAAACTTTCTACCCTCTCCACTACTGTCCCGTCGATGTGGATAGGGGGGTGCTCCCTCTGCTGTTTCCTGAAGTCCACGATCATTTTCTTTGTTTTGTTGACGTTGAGTGTGAGGTTATTTTTCTGACACCACACTTCAAGGGCCCTTACCTCCTCTCTGTAGGCCGTCTTGTCGTTGTTGGTAATCACGCCTACCACTGTAGTGTCGTCTGCAAACTCTGATTGACTGTAGACCCTGCCACATACGTCTCCTGTCTGAGCCGTTGAATTGCGGCTCTACTTTGTCTCTATACTGACGCTTAGCTTGTTTGATTGCCTTGCAGAGGGAATAGCTACACTGTTTTTATTCTGTCATGTTTCCAGTCACCTTGCCCTATTTAAAAGCAGTGGTTCGTGCTTTCAGTTTTGCACGAATGCTTCCATAAATCCACGGTTTCTGGTTTGGGAATGTTTTAATAGAAGCTGTGGGTACGACATCGCCGATGCACTTGCTAATAAACCCGCTCACCGAATCAGCATATTCATCAATGTTGTTGTTCGACACAATGCAGAACATATCCCAGTCCATGTGATCGAAGCAATCTTGAAGTGTGGAATCTGATTGGTCGGACCAGCGTTGAAGAGACCTGAGCGTGGAATCTTCCGGTTTTAGTTTCTGTCTATAGGCTGGAAGCAAAAAAATTGAGTCGTGGTCAGCTTTTCCGAAAGGAGGGCGGGGGAGGGCCATATATGCATCGCGGAAGTTAGCAAAACAATGATCTAGGGTTTTGCCAACCCTGGTTGCGCGAAATGCTGACAGAATTTAGGGAGCCTTTTTTTCAGATTATCCTTGTTAAAATCACCCTGCTACAATAAATGCAGCCTCAGGATATGTGGTTTCCAGTTTACATAGAGTCAAGGGTCATCGATGTGTCTGCTTGGGGGGGATATATGCGGCTGTGATTATAATGGAAATTAATTCTCTAGGTAGATAATACGGTAGACATTTGATTGTGAGGAATTCTAAGTCAGGTGAACAGAAGGACTTGAGTTCCTGTGTGTTGTTATGATCACACCACGTCTCGTTAGTCATAAGACATACCCCCCGCCCTTCTTCTTACCAGAAAAATGCTTATTTCTGTCGCCGCGATGCGTGAAGGAACCAGCTGGCTGTACCGACTCCGATAGCGTGTCTCGAGTGAGCCATGTTTCCGTGAAACAAAGAACGTTATAGTCTCTGATGTCTCTCTGGAATGCTACCCTTCACGGATTTCGTCTACCTTGTTGTCAAGAGACTGGATATTGGTGAGTAGTATGCTCAGGAGCGGTGCACGATGTGCCCGTCTACGGAGCCTGACCAGAAGACCGCTCCGTCTGCCCCTCCTACGGCGTCGTTGTTTTGGGTCGCCAGCTGGGATCCGTTCCATTGTCCTGGGTGGTGGGCAAAACAGAGGATCTGCGGGATCTCCTCCTACAATTATGCACAGATTTTCTTCATTTTAGTATAAAATGAGCCAGTCCTCCTGTTTCATGCCACTGGACAATTCATATTCTGCTGTGTTGTTTTAAAAGGTGCTACACATAGGATTTATTTTGCATTTTTGCTTTGTAATTTCAGAAAAGTCCATAATAGATCTGAGGTAATAGTGGAATGATAGTGTTTTACAGTATTACTTTACTCTCCAGTGTTGTGATTGGCTGTGATATTCACCTATTGATTTATGTTTGAGAAATTGGCATTGAGAAAAATGACCATAACATTTGAAATATGCTTGAAGTTGCGAATAACTTATTAGCAGCCAGAAATGTGTGCAGGGATGTTTACTGATTGGAAGATTCTGTGATGGTTGCAGTCCTGAAGGAAATTGCCTTGAATCAAATTAACCAGATCCATTGATTAACACTACAATGATTTTGTTAATATAATTAGTATATTTCTGTCAATTCTCCAGATGAGACTGTGAGCTTCAACCATAATTCTGGAGGAAAGTACCATCTTGTTGAATCTGTTTAATGGTTCTGAATTATTTTAACAAACAGTAAGTATATTGTGAGAAGTTTCAATTGAATCTCTACATACTGTGCTCCAGTAAATATGATTAGATTTATGCTACACATGTTATGAGGGAAACTGGTCAAACCAGATGAAATGATGTCACAACACTCAGTGGTGGAACAGACAGGTAGATTTCACATTGGAATGTGAACTGTATCATGCAGTACCATTGCAGTACCGTTACCTACCCAATGATGGCACTATGGCTCCATTGCATCAATTGTGATGTCACTATGGTCCATAGTCCATAGCAAATTAGTTTGTAAATGAAATCCTGGATGCATCCCAAATGGCACCTTATTCCCTATATAGTGCACTATACTTTTGATAAGGGCTCATTACACACTGGCACTATATAAGGAATAGGATTCCATTTGTCTTTCCATACCCAGTCCAGGAACAGTCCAGGAACAGTCCAGGAACAGGCCAGGAACGAGCCAGGAACAGGCCAGGAACAGGCCAGGAACAAGCCAGGAACAGGCCAGGAACAGGCCAGGAAAGGGGGAATTACAATAGGGTTGTTAAAACGTATTGACACCAGATGTGCCCTGGCCCTGTGCTAGAAGCTGGAGAGAAAGGTGTTTTAGCCTAGATTACCCATCTGACTGGTACACACACACACACATGCGCGCACATACACACACACACATACACATACACACACACACACACACACACACACACACACACACACACACACACACACACACACACACACACACACACACACACACACACACATACACGTGTGCACACAGACAGACAGACACACAGACGTAGACAGACGCAGATAGACAGACACACAGACGTAGACAGACAGACAGACAGACAGACAGACAGACAGACGTAGACAGACAGACAGACAGACGTAGACAGACAGACACACAGACGTAGACAGACAGACAGACAGACAGACAGACAGACAGACAGACAGACAGACAGACAGACAGACAGACAGACAGACAGACAGGAACTGGCCCACCATGCTGGCTCTAAAACATGGCTAGGGCGTTTGTGTAACTGACAGTGACTTGGGATCAGAGGTTATCAGGGAGTGCTGTCTGTGCATGATGATGTCACTGATACCATCTGAGAGACTGAGGGCTGTAAGTGGCCTCTCATGCGTGATTAAGACTCTTTAAAACAAACAGAAGTGTAAAACACATTGACATGGCTTGACAGGGCCAAAACTTCCCCTGTGCTGCATTACATGGATAGTTTGGGTGTGAGTTGTGTATCCATGGCACAGCATACAGTGGGCTATATTGTCTGGTTACATAGTCCGATATAATGCTGGTACACAGTGAACAAACAGCACATTGACATTACATTTAGATATATTTTAGATATAAACTTTCTGGCACCATTTCAAGTTTTGCAACAACAGAATCACATATCCAAGCTGATTAAACCAAAGTGAGTTTAAAAAGAAGAAAAAAGATCAGATGAAAACATTTAAATGCGGGACAAAAGATTCAATGAAAGGTGTGACATCTCACTGGTGGTCTCAAGGTAGCTCCTCTCTTCTCTCTTTAGCATCTGTGGTTGATAATGTCATTGGTATGGCTTGTGATCAGTCAGCAGACCTCTGTGGTTGATAATGTCATTGGTATGGCTTGTGATCAGTCAGCAGACCTCTGTGGTTGAAAATGTCATTGGTATGGCTTGTGATCAGTCAGCAGACCTCTGTGACAGACTGACAGTTTATCTCTGTAACTCAGCAGCTAAAGACAGGGTTAGGGCTAGGGTCAACACCACCCCCCTGCAGGTAAGGACAGGATTAGGGCTAGGGTCAACACCACCCCCCTGCAGCTAAAGACAGGGTTAGGGCTAGGGTCAACATCGTCCCCCCTGCAGCTAAAGACAGGGTTAGGGCTAGGGTCAACACCATCCCCCTACAGCTAAAGACAGGGTTAGGGCTAGGGTCAACACCGTCCCCCACTAGCTAAAGACAGGGTTAGGGCTAGGGTCAACACTGTCCCCCAGCAGGTAAAGACAGGGTTAGGGCTAGGGTCAACACTGTACCCCACTAGCTAAAGACAGGGTTAGGGCTAGGGTCAACACTGTACCCCACTAGCTAAAGACAGGGTTAGGGCTAGGGTCAACATCGTACCTCAGCAGGTAAAGACAGGGTTAGGGCTAGGGTCAACACTGTACCCCACTAGCTAAAGACAGGGTTAGGGCTAGGGTCAACACTGTCCCCCACTAGCTAAAGACAGGGTTAGGGCTAGGGTCAACACTGTCCCCCAGCTGGTAAAGACAGGATTAGGGCTAGGGTCAACACTGTCCCCCACTAGCTAAAGACAGGGTTAGGGCTAGGGTCAACGCCATCCCCCAGCAGGTAAAGACAGGGTTAGGGCTAGGGTCAACACTGTACCCCACTAGCTAAAGACAGGGATAGGGCTAGGGTCAACACTGTCCCCCACTAGCTAAAGACAGGGTTAGGGCTAGGGTCAACACTGTCCCCCAGCAGGTAAGGACAGGGTTAGGGCTAGGGTCAACACTGTCCCCCACTAGCTAAAGACAGGGTTAGGGCTAGGGTCAACACTGTACCCCACAAGCTAAAGACAGGGTTAGGGCTAGGGTCAACACTGTACCCCACTAGCTAAAGACAGGGTTAGGGCTAGGGTCAACACCGTACCTCAGCAGGTAAAGACAGGGTTAGGGCTAGGGTCAACACCGTACCCCAGCAGGTAAAGACAGGATTAGGGCTAGGGTCAACATCGTCCCCCCAGCAGGTAAAGACAGTGTTAGGGCTAGGGTCAACACCATTACCCCACTAGCTAAAGACAGGGTTAGAGCTAGGGTCAACATCGTCCCCCCAGCAGGTAAAGACAGTGTTCGGGATATGGTCAACACCACCCCCCCCCCACTAGCTAAAGACAGGGTTTGGGCTAGGGTCAACACCTTCACCCTGCAGCTAAAGACAGGGTTAGGGCTAGGGTCAACACCGTCCCCCTGCAGCTAAAGACAGGGTTTGGGCTAGGGTCAACACTGTCCCCCACTAGCTAAAGACAGGGTTAGGGCTAGGGTCAACACTGTCCCCCAGCAGGTAAGGACAGGGTTAGGGCTAGGGTCAACACTGTCCCCCAGCAGGTAAAGACAGGGTTAGGGCTAGGGTCAACACTGTCCCCCACTAGCTAAAGACAGGGTTAGGGCTAGGGTCAACACTGTACCCCACAAGCTAAAGACAGGGTTAGGGCTAGGGTGAACACTGTACCCCACTAGCTAAAGACAGGGTTAGGGCTAGGGTCAACACCGTACCTCAGCAGGTAAAGACAGGGTTAGGGCTAGGGTCAACACCGTACCCCAGCAGGTAAAGACAGGATTAGGGCTAGGGTCAACATCGTCCCCCCAGCAGGTAAAGACAGTGTTAGGGCTAGGGTCAACACCATTACCCCACTAGCTAAAGACAGGGTTAGAGCTAGGGTCAACATCGTCCCCCCAGCAGGTAAAGACAGTGTTCGGGATATGGTCAGCACCACCCCCCCCCACTAGCTAAAGACAGGGTTTGGGCTAGGGTCAACACCTTCACCCTGCAGCTAAAGACAGGGTTAGGGCTAGGGTCAACACCGTCCCCCTGCAGCTAAAGACAGGGTTTGGGCTAGGGTCAACACTGTCCCCCAGCAGCTTAAGACAGGGTTAGGGCTAGGGTCAACACCGTCCCCCAGCAGCTAAAGACAGGGTTAGGGCTAGGGTCAACACCATCCCCCAGCAGGTAAAGACAGGGTTAGGGCTAGGGTCAACACTGTACCCCACTAGCTAAAGACAGGGTTAGGGCTAGGGTCAACACTGTACCCCACTAGCTAAAGACAGGGTTAGGGCTAGGGTCAACACTGTCCCCCACTAGCTAAAGACAGGGTTAGGGCTAGGGTCAACACTGTACCCCAGCAGCTTAAGACAGGGTTAGGGCTAGGGTCAACACCGTCCCCCAGCAGCTAAAGACAGGGTTAGGGCTAGGGTCAACACCATCCCCCAGCAGGTAAAGACAGGGTTAGGGCTAGGGTCAACACTGTACCCCACTAGCTAAAGACAGGGTTAGGGCTAGGGTCAACACTGTACCCCACTAGCTAAAGACAGGGTTAGGGCTAGGGTCAATACTGTCCCCCACTAGCTAAAGACAGGGTTAGGGCTAGGGTCAACACTGTACCCCACTAGCTAAAGACAGGGTTAGGGCTAGGGTCAACACCGTCCCCCACTAGCTAAAGACAGGGTTAGGGCTAGGGTCAACACCGTCCCCCAGCAGGTAAAGACAGGATTAGGGCTAGGGTCAACACCGTCCCCCAGCAGGTAAAGACAGGGTTAGGGCTAGGGTCAACACTGTCCCCCACTAGCTAAAGACAGGGTTAGGGCTAGGGTCAACACTGTACCCCACTAGCTAAAGACAGGGTTAGGGCTAGGGTCAACACCGTACCTCAGCAGGTAAAGACAGGGTTAGGGCTAGGGTCAACACCGTACCCCAGCAGGTAAAGACAGGGTTAGGGCTAGGGTCAACATCGTCCCCCCAGCAGGTAAAGACAGTGTTAGGGCTAGGGTCAACACCATTACCCCACTAGCTAAAGACAGGGTTAGAGCTAGGGTCAACATCGTCCCCCCAGCAGGTAAAGACAGTGTTCGGGATATGGTCAACACCACCCCCCCCCACTAGCTAAAGACAGGGTTTGGGCTAGGATCAACACCTTCACCCTGCAGCTAAAGACAGGGTTAGGGCTAGGGTCAACACCGTCCCCCTGCAGCTAAAGACAGGGTTTGGGCTAGGGTGAACACTGTCCCCCAGCAGCTTAAGACAGGGTTAGGGCTAGGGTCAACACCGTCCCCCAGCAGCTAAAGACAGGGTTAGGGCTAGGGTCAACACCATCCCCCAGCAGGTAAAGACAGGGTTAGGGCTAGGGTCAACACTGTACCCCACTAGCTAAAGACAGGGTTAGGGCCAGGGTCAACACTGTACCCCACTAGCTAAAGACAGGGTTAGGGCTAGGGTCAACACTGTCCCCCACTAGCTAAAGACAGGGTTAGGGCTAGGGTCAACACTGTACCCCAGCAGCCTAAGACAGGGTTAGGGCTAGGGTCAACACCATCCCCCAGCAGCTAAAGACAGGGTTAGGGCTAGGGTCAACACCATCCCCCAGCAGGTAAAGACAGGGTTAGGGCTAGGGTCAACACTGTACCCCACTAGCTAAAGACAGGGTTAGGGCTAGGGTCAACACTGTACCCCACTAGCTAAAGACAGGGTTAGGGCTAGGGTCAACACTGTCCCCCACTAGCTAAAGACAGGGTTAGGGCTAGGGTCAACACTGTACCCCACTAGCTAAAGACAGGGTTAGGGCTAGGGTCAACACCGTCCCCCACTAGCTAAAGACAGGGTTAGGGCTAGGGTCAACACCGTCCCCCAGCAGGTAAAGACAGGATTAGGGCTAGGGTCAACACCGTCCCCCAGCAGGTAAAGACAGGGTTAGGGCTAGGGTCAACACCGTACCTCAGCAGGTAAAGACAGGATTAGGGCTAGGGTCAACACTGTCCCCCAGCAGGTAAAGACAGGATTAGGGCTAGGGTCAACACCGTCCCCCACTAGCTAAAGACAGGGTTAGGGCTAGGGTCAACACTGTCCCCCACTAGCTAAAGACAGGGTTAGGGCTAGGGTCAACACCACCCCCCTGCAGCTAAAGACAGGGTTAGGGCTAGGGTCAACACAGTACCCCACTAGCTAAAGACAGGGTTAGGGCTAGGGTCAACACTGTCCCCCAGCAGGTAAAGACAGGATTAGGGCTAGGGTCAACACTGTCCCCCACTAGCTAAAGACAGGATTAGGGCTAGGGTCAACACCGTACCTCAGCAGGTAAAGACAGGGTTAGGGCTAGGGTCAACACTGTCCCCCACTAGCTAAAGACAGGATTAGGGCTAGGGTCAACACTGTCCCCCAGCAGGTAAAGACAGGGCTAGGGCTAGGGTCAACACCGTACCCCACTAGCTAAAGACAGGGTTAGGGCTAGGGTCAACACTGTCCCCCAGCAGGTAAAGACAGGGTTAGGGCTAGGGTCAACACCGTCCCCCTGCAGATAAAGACAGGGTTAGGGCTAGGGTAAACACTGTCCCCCAGCAGGTAAAGACAGGATTAGGGCTAGAGTCAACACTGTCCCCCACTAGCTAAAGACAGGATTAGGGCTAGGGTCAACACCGTACCTCAGCAGGTAAAGACAGGGTTAGGGCTAGGGTCAACACTGTCCCCCACTAGCTAAAGACAGGGTTAGGGCTAGGGTCAACACTGTACCCCAGCAGCTTAAGACAGGGTTAGGGCTAGGGTCAACACCGTCCCCCAGCAGCTAAAGACAGGGTTAGGGCTAGGGTCAACACCATCCCCCAGCAGGTAAAGACAGGGTTAGGGCTAGGGTCAACACTGTACCCCACTAGCTAAAGACAGGGTTAGGGCTAGGGTCAACACTGTACCCCACTAGCTAAAGACAGGGTTAGGGCTAGGGTCAACACTGTCCCCCACTAGCTAAAGACAGGGTTAGGGCTAGGGTCAACACTGTACCCCACTAGCTAAAGACAGGGTTAGGGCTAGGGTCAACACCGTCCCCCACTAGCTAAAGACAGGGTTAGGGCTAGGGTCAACACCGTCCCCCAGCAGGTAAAGACAGGATTAGGGCTAGGGTCAACACCGTCCCCCAGCAGGTAAAGACAGGGTTAGGGCTAGGGTCAACACTGTCCCCCACTAGCTAAAGACAGGGTTAGGGCTAGGGTCAACACTGTACCCCACTAGCTAAAGACAGGGTTAGGGCTAGGGTCAACACCGTACCTCAGCAGGTAAAGACAGGGTTAGGGCTAGGGTCAACACCGTACCCCAGCAGGTAAAGACAGGGTTAGGGCTAGGGTCAACATCGTCCCCCCAGCAGGTAAAGACAGTGTTAGGGCTAGGGTCAACACCATTACCCCACTAGCTAAAGACAGGGTTAGAGCTAGGGTCAACATCGTCCCCCCAGCAGGTAAAGACAGTGTTCGGGATATGGTCAACACCACCCCCCCCCCACTAGCTAAAGACAGGGTTTGGGCTAGGGTCAACACCTTCACCCTGCAGCTAAAGACAGGGTTAGGGCTAGGGTCAACACCGTCCCCCTGCAGCTAAAGACAGGGTTTGGGCTAGGGTGAACACTGTCCCCCAGCAGCTTAAGACAGAGTTAGGGCTAGGGTCAACACCGTCCCCCAGCAGCTAAAGACAGGGTTAGGGCTAGGGTCAACACCATCCCCCAGCAGGTAAAGACAGGGTTAGGGCTAGGGTCAACACTGTACCCCACTAGCTAAAGACAGGGTTAGGGCCAGGGTCAACACTGTACCCCACTAGCTAAAGACAGGGTTAGGGCTAGGGTCAACACTGTCCCCCACTAGCTAAAGACAGGGTTAGGGCTAGGGTCAACACTGTACCCCAGCAGCCTAAGACAGGGTTAGGGCTAGGGTCAACACCATCCCCCAGCAGCTAAAGACAGGGTTAGGGCTAGGGTCAACACCATCCCCCAGCAGGTAAAGACAGGGTTAGGGCTAGGGTCAACACTGTACCCCACTAGCTAAAGACAGGGTTAGGGCTAGGGTCAACACTGTACCCCACTAGCTAAAGACAGGGTTAGGGCTAGGGTCAACACTGTCCCCCACTAGCTAAAGACAGGGTTAGGGCTAGGGTCAACACTGTACCCCACTAGCTAAAGACAGGGTTAGGGCTAGGGTCAACACCGTCCCCCACTAGCTAAAGACAGGGTTAGGGCTAGGGTCAACACCGTCCCCCAGCAGGTAAAGACAGGATTAGGGCTAGGGTCAACACCGTCCCCCAGCAGGTAAAGACAGGGTTAGGGCTAGGGTCAACACCGTACCTCAGCAGGTAAAGACAGGATTAGGGCTAGGGTCAACACTGTCCCCCAGCAGGTAAAGACAGGATTAGGGCTAGGGTCAACACCGTCCCCCACTAGCTAAAGACAGGGTTATCTCTAGGGTCAACACTGTCCCCCACTAGCTAAAGACAGGGTTAGGGCTAGGGTCAACACCACCCCCCTGCAGCTAAAGACAGGGTTAGGGCTAGGGTCAACACAGTACCCCACTAGCTAAAGACAGGGTTAGGGCTAGGGTCAACACTGTCCCCCAGCAGGTAAAGACAGGATTAGGGCTAGGGTCAACACTGTCCCCCACTAGCTAAAGACAGGATTAGGGCTAGGGTCAACACCGTACCTCAGCAGGTAAAGACAGGGTTAGGGCTAGGGTCAACACTGTCCCCCACTAGCTAAAGACAGGATTAGGGCTAGGGTCAACACTGTCCCCCAGCAGGTAAAGACAGGGCTAGGGCTAGGGTCAACACCGTACCCCACTAGCTAAAGACAGGGTTAGGGCTAGGGTCAACACTGTCCCCCAGCAGGTAAAGACAGGGTTAGGGCTAGGGTCAACACCGTCCCCCTGCAGATAAAGACAGGGTTAGGGCTAGGGTAAACACTGTCCCCCAGCAGGTAAAGACAGGATTAGGGCTAGAGTCAACACTGTCCCCCACTAGCTAAAGACAGGATTAGGGCTAGGGTCAACACCGTACCTCAGCAGGTAAAGACAGGGTTAGGGCTAGGGTCAACACCGTACCCCACTAGCTAAAGACAGGGTTAGGGCTAGGGTCAACACTGTCCCCCAGCAGGTAAAGACAGGGTTAGGGCTAGGGTCAACACTGTACCCCACTAGCTAAAGACAGGGTTAAGGCTAGGGTCAACACTGTCCCCCACTAGCTAAAGACAGGGTTAGGGCTAGGGTCAACACCACCCCCCTGCAGCTAAAGACAGGGTTAGGGCTAGGGTCAACACCATCCCCCTGCAGATAAAGACAGGGTTAGGGCTAGGGTCAACACCGTCCCCCTGCAGATAAAGACAGGGTTAGGGCTAGGGTCAACATCGTCCCCCCAGCAGGTAAAGACAGTGTTAGGGCTAGGGTCAACACCATCCCCTAACTAGCTAAAGACAGGGTTAGAGTTAGGGTCAACATCGTCCCCCCAGCAGGTAAAGACAGTGTTCGGGATATGGTCAACACCACCCCCCCCCACTAGCTAAAGACAGGGTTTGGGCTAGGGTCAACACCTTCACCCTGCAGCTAAAGACAGGGTTAGGGCTAGGGTCAACACCGTCCCCCTGCAGCTAAAGACAGGGTTTGGGCTAGGGTCAACACTGTCCCCCAGCAGCTTAAGACAGGGTTAGGGCTAGGGTCAACACCGTCCCCCAGCAGCTAAAGACAGGGTTAGGGCTAGGGTCAACACCATCCCCCAGCAGGTAAAGACAGGGTTAGGGCTAGGGTCAACACTGTACCCCACTAGCTAAAGACAGGGTTAGGGCTAGGGTCAACACCACCCCCCTGCAGCTAAAGACAGGGTTAGGGCTAGGGTCAACACAGTACCCCACTAGCTAAAGACAGGGTTAGGGCTAGGGTCAACACTGTCCCCCAGCAGGTAAAGACAGGATTAGGGCTAGGGTCAACACTGTCCCCCACTAGCTAAAGACAGGATTAGGGCTAGGGTCAACACCGTACCTCAGCAGGTAAAGACAGGGTTAGGGCTAGGGTCAACACTGTCCCCCACTAGCTAAAGACAGGATTAGGGCTAGGGTCAACACTGTCCCCCAGCAGGTAAAGACAGGGCTAGGGCTAGGGTCAACACCGTACCCCACTAGCTAAAGACAGGGTTAGGGCTAGGGTCAACACTGTCCCCCAGCAGGTAAAGACAGGGTTAGGGCTAGGGTCAACACCGTCCCCCTGCAGATAAAGACAGGGTTAGGGCTAGGGTAAACACTGTCCCCCAGCAGGTAAAGACAGGATTAGGGCTAGAGTCAACACTGTCCCCCACTAGCTAAAGACAGGATTAGGGCTAGGGTCAACACCGTACCTCAGCAGGTAAAGACAGGGTTAGGGCTAGGGTCAACACTGTCCCCCACTAGCTAAAGACAGGATTAGGGCTAGGGTCAACACTGTCCCCCAGCAGGTAAAGACAGGATTAGGGCTAGGGTCAACACCGTACCCCACTAGCTAAAGACAGGGTTAGGGCTAGGGTCAACACTGTCCCCCAGCAGGTAAAGACAGGGTTAGGGCTAGGGTCAACACTGTACCCCACTAGCTAAAGACAGGGTTAAGGCTAGGGTCAACACTGTCCCCCACTAGCTAAAGACAGGGTTAGGGCTAGGGTCAACACCACCCCCCTGCAGCTAAAGACAGGGTTAGGGCTAGGGTCAACACCATCCCCCTGCAGATAAAGACAGGGTTAGGGCTAGGGTCAACACCGTCCCCCTGCAGATAAAGACAGGGTTAGGGCTAGGGTCAACATCGTCCCCCCAGCAGGTAAAGACAGTGTTAGGGCTAGGGTCAACACCATCCCCTAACTAGCTAAAGACAGGGTTAGAGTTAGGGTCAACATCGTCCCCCCAGCAGGTAAAGACAGTGTTCGGGATATGGTCAACACCACCCCCCCCCACTAGCTAAAGACAGGGTTTGGGCTAGGGTCAACACCTTCACCCTGCAGCTAAAGACAGGGTTAGGGCTAGGGTCAACACCGTCCCCCTGCAGCTAAAGACAGGGTTTGGGCTAGGGTCAACACTGTCCCCCAGCAGCTTAAGACAGGGTTAGGGCTAGGGTCAACACCGTCCCCCAGCAGCTAAAGACAGGGTTAGGGCTAGGGTCAACACCATCCCCCAGCAGGTAAAGACAGGGTTAGGGCTAGGGTCAACACTGTACCCCACTAGCTAAAGACAGGGTTAGGGCTAGGGTCAACACCGTCCCCCACTAGCTAAAGACAGGGTTAGGGCTAGGGTCAACATCGTCCCCCAGCAGGTAAAGACAGGATTAGGGCTAGGGTCAACACCGTCCGCCAGCAGGTAAAGACAGGGTTAGGGCTAGGGTCAACACCGTACCTCAGCAGGTAAAGACAGGATTAGGGCTAGGGTCAACACTGTCCCCCAGCAGGTAAAGACAGGATTAGGGCTAGGGTCAACACCGTCCCCCACTAGCTAAAGACAGGGTTAGGGCTAGGGTCAACACTGTTCCCCACTAGCTAAAGACAGGGTTAGGGCTAGGGTCAACACCACCCCCCTGCAGCTAAAGACAGGGTTAGGGCTAGGGTCAACACAGTACCCCACTAGCTAAAGACAGGGTTAGGGCTAGGGTCAACACTGTCCCCCAGCAGGTAAAGACAGGATTAGGGCTAGGGTCAACACTGTCCCCCACTAGCTAAAGACAGGATTAGGGCTAGGGTCAACACCGTACCTCAGCAGGTAAAGACAGGGTTAGGGCTAGGGTCAACACTGTCCCCCACTAGCTAAAGACAGGATTAGGGCTAGGGTCAACACTGTCCCCCAGCAGGTAAAGACAGGGCTAGGGCTAGGGTCAACACCGTACCCCACTAGCTAAAGACAGGGTTAGGGCTAGGGTCAACACTGTCCCCCAGCAGGTAAAGACAGGGTTAGGGCTAGGGTCAACACCGTCCCCCTGCAGATAAAGACAGGGTTAGGGCTAGGGTCAACACTGTCCCCCAGCAGGTAAAGACAGGATTAGGGCTAGAGTCAACACTGTCCCCCACTAGCTAAAGACAGGATTAGGGCTAGGGTCAACACTGTCCCCCAGCAGGTAAAGACAGGATTAGGGCTAGGGTCAACACCGTACCCCACTAGCTAAAGACAGGGTTAGGGCTAGGGTCAACACTGTCCCCCAGCAGGTAAAGACAGGGTTAGGGCTAGGGTCAACACTGTACCCCACTAGCTAAAGACAGGGTTAAGGCTAGGGTCAACACTGTCCCCCACTAGCTAAAGACAGGGTTAGGGCTAGGGTCAACACCACCCCCCTGCAGCTAAAGACAGGGTTAGGGCTAGGGTCAACACCATCCCCCTGCAGATAAAGACAGGGTTAGGGCTAGGGTCAACACCGTCCCCCTGCAGATAAAGACAGGGTTAGGGCTAAGGTCAACATCGTCCCCCCAGCAGGTAAAGACAGTGTTAGGGCTAGGGTCAACACCATCCCCTAACTAGCTAAGGGTTAGAGCTAGGGTCAACATCGTCCCCCCAGCAGGTAAAGACAGTGTTCGGGATATGGTCAACACCACCCCCCCCCACTAGCTAAAGACAGGGTTTGGGCTAGGGTCAACACCTTCACCCTGCAGCTAAAGACAGGGTTAGGGCTAGGGTCAACACCGTCCCCCTGCAGCTAAAGACAGGGTTTGGGCTAGGGTCAACACTGTCCCCCAGCAGCTTAAGACAGGGTTAGGGCTAGGGTCAACACCGTCCCCCAGCAGCTAAAGACAGGGTTAGGGCTAGGGTCAACACCATCCCCCAGCAGGTAAAGACAGGGTTAGGGCTAGGGTCAACACTGTACCCCACTAGCTAAAGACAGGGTTAGGGCTAGGGTCAACACTGTCCCCCACTAGCTAAAGACAGGGTTAGGGCTAGGGTCAACACTGTACCCCAGCAGCTTAAGACAGGGTTAGGGCTAGGGTCAACACCGTCCCCCAGCAGCTAAAGACAGGGTTAGGGCTAGGGTCAACACCATCCCCCAGCAGGTAAAGACAGGGTTAGGGCTAGGGTCAACACTGTACCCCAGCAGCTTAAGACAGGATTAGGGCTAGGGTCAACACCGTCCCCCACTAGCTAAAGACAGGGTTAGGGCTAGGGTCAACACTGTTCCCCACTAGCTAAAGACAGGGTTAGGGCTAGGGTCAACACCACCCCCCTGCAGCTAAAGACAGGGTTAGGGCTAGGGTCAACACAGTACCCCACTAGCTAAAGACAGGGTTAGGGCTAGGGTCAACACTGTCCCCCAGCAGGTAAAGACAGGATTAGGGCTAGGGTCAACACTGTCCCCCACTAGCTAAAGACAGGATTAGGGCTAGGGTCAACACCGTACCTCAGCAGGTAAAGACAGGGTTAGGGCTAGGGTCAACACTGTCCCCCACTAGCTAAAGACAGGATTAGGGCTAGGGTCAACACTGTCCCCCAGCAGGTAAAGACAGGGCTAGGGCTAGGGTCAACACCGTACCCCACTAGCTAAAGACAGGGTTAGGGCTAGGGTCAACACTGTCCCCCAGCAGGTAAAGACAGGGTTAGGGCTAGGGTCAACACCGTCCCCCTGCAGATAAAGACAGGGTTAGGGCTAGGGTCAACACTGTCCCCCAGCAGGTAAAGACAGGATTAGGGCTAGAGTCAACACTGTCCCCCACTAGCTAAAGACAGGATTAGGGCTAGGGTCAACACTGTCCCCCAGCAGGTAAAGACAGGATTAGGGCTAGGGTCAACACCGTACCCCACTAGCTAAAGACAGGGTTAGGGCTAGGGTCAACACTGTCCCCCAGCAGGTAAAGACAGGGTTAGGGCTAGGGTCAACACTGTACCCCACTAGCTAAAGACAGGGTTAAGGCTAGGGTCAACACTGTCCCCCACTAGCTAAAGACAGGGTTAGGGCTAGGGTCAACACCACCCCCCTGCAGCTAAAGACAGGGTTAGGGCTAGGGTCAACACCATCCCCCTGCAGATAAAGACAGGGTTAGGGCTAGGGTCAACACCGTCCCCCTGCAGATAAAGACAGGGTTAGGGCTAAGGTCAACATCGTCCCCCCAGCAGGTAAAGACAGTGTTAGGGCTAGGGTCAACACCATCCCCTAACTAGCTAAGGGTTAGAGCTAGGGTCAACATCGTCCCCCCAGCAGGTAAAGACAGTGTTCGGGATATGGTCAACACCACCCCCCCCCACTAGCTAAAGACAGGGTTTGGGCTAGGGTCAACACCTTCACCCTGCAGCTAAAGACAGGGTTAGGGCTAGGGTCAACACCGTCCCCCTGCAGCTAAAGACAGGGTTTGGGCTAGGGTCAACACTGTCCCCCAGCAGCTTAAGACAGGGTTAGGGCTAGGGTCAACACCGTCCCCCAGCAGCTAAAGACAGGGTTAGGGCTAGGGTCAACACCATCCCCCAGCAGGTAAAGACAGGGTTAGGGCTAGGGTCAACACTGTACCCCACTAGCTAAAGACAGGGTTAGGGCTAGGGTCAACACTGTCCCCCACTAGCTAAAGACAGGGTTAGGGCTAGGGTCAACACTGTACCCCAGCAGCTTAAGACAGGGTTAGGGCTAGGGTCAACACCGTCCCCCAGCAGCTAAAGACAGGGTTAGGGCTAGGGTCAACACCATCCCCCAGCAGGTAAAGACAGGGTTAGGGCTAGGGTCAACACTGTACCCCACTAGCTAAAGACAGGGTTAGGGCTAGGGTCAACACCGTCCCCCAGCAGCTAAAGACAGGGTTAGGGCTAGGGTCAACACCATCCCCCTGCAGCTAAAGACAGGGTTAGGGCTAGGGTCAACACCATCCCCTGCAGATAAAGACAGGGTTAGGGCTAGGGTCAACACCGTCCCCCTGCAGATAAAGACAGGGTTAGGGCTAGGGTCAACATCGTCCCCCCAGCAGGTAAAGACAGTGTTAGGGCTAGGGTCAACACCATCCCCTAACTAGCTAAAGACAGGGTTAGAGCTAGGGTCAACATCGTCCCCCCAGCAGGTAAAGACAGTGTTCGGGATATGGTCAACACTGTCCCCCAGCAGCTTAAGACAGGGTTAGGGCTAGGGTCAACACCGTCCCCCAGCAGGTAAAGACAGGGTTAGGGCTAGGGTCAACACCATCCCCCAGCAGGTAAAGACAGGGTTAGGGCTAGGGTCAACACTGTACCCCACTAGCTAAAGACAGGGTTTGGGCTAGGGTCAACACCTTCACCCTGCAGCTAAAGACAGGGTTAGGGCTAGGGTCAACACCGTCCCCCTGCAGCTAAAGACAGGGTTTGGGCTAGGGTCAACACTGTCCCCCAGCAGCTTAAGACAGGGTTAGGGCTAGGGTCAACACCGTCCCCCAGCAGCTAAAGACAGGGTTAGGGCTAGGGTCAACACCATCCCCCAGCAGGTAAAGACAGGGTTAGGGCTAGGGTCAACACTGTACCCCACTAGCTAAAGACAGGGTTAGGGCTAGGGTCAACACTGTCCCCCACTAGCTAAAGACAGGGTTAGGGCTAGGGTCAACACTGTACCCCAGCAGCTTAAGACAGGGTTAGGGCTAGGGTCAACACCGTCCCCCAGCAGCTAAAGACAGGGTTAGGGCTAGGGTCAACACCATCCCCCAGCAGGTAAAGACAGGGTTAGGGCTAGGGTCAACACTGTAACCCACTAGCTAAAGACAGGGTTAGGGCTAGGGTCAACACTGTCCCCCACTAGCTAAAGACAGGGTTAGGGCTAGGGTCAACACTGTACCCCACTAGCTAAAGACAGGGTTAGGGCTAGGGTCAACACCCTCCCCCACTAGCTAAAGACAGGGTTAGGGCTAGGGTCAACACCGTCCCCCAGCAGGTAAAGACAGGATTAGGGCTAGGGTCAACACCGTCCCCCAGCAGGTAAAGACAGGGTTAGGGCTAGGGTCAACACCGTACCTCAGCAGGTAAAGACAGGATTAGGGCTAGGGTCAACACTGTCCCCCAGCAGGTAAAGACAGGATTAGGGCTAGGGTCAACACCGTCCCCCACTAGCTAAAGACAGGGTTAGGGCTAGGGTCAACACTGTCCCCCAGCAGGTAAAGACAGGGTTAGGGCTAGGGTCAACACCGTCCCCCTGCAGGTAAAGACAGGATTAGGGCTAGGGTCAACACCGTCCCCCAGCAGGTAAAGACAGGATTAGGGCTAGGGTCAACACCGTCCCCCACTAGCTAAAGACGGGATTAGGGCTAGGGTCAACACTGTCCCCCAGCAGGTAAAGACAGGGCTAGGGCTAGGGTCAACACCGTACCCCAGCAGGTAAAGACTGCTGTGTGTTTACAACACTCACCCTAACCTGCTCAACACACTCTACAATACATTATTCAATGGCTGTAATACAGGGTTGAAATCATTTGTTCGACAGTAGTTGAAAACCTCCTTAGGTTATACTAGGCAGGAGTGTTGATGGGAGGTTGAAACTTGGCCAGCGTTAAAACATCAATGTGAGTCCAAGGTGCTATTAGTGGCTATGGAGCAGCTGGAAATGATTCCAAAAACATGGCGTGGTTGAGTCACTATCTTTAAAACCACATGGTTTGGAAATGTGTTTTCACACTGTTCCTGGCAATTTAGCCCTAATGGCCTTGCAGCCTTTCGCTAGTCGTAGCTAGGCTCAATGTGATATTGTTTGCAGCTGTGGAAGACAACAACAGCAACATTTGAAAGGGAGGGTGTAATGTGTGTGTCTACATTGCTACTGTATTGAATGTGTTAATGGAACTAATAGTGTTAGTGGAGGCTGCACGTTCTCTCATGGACATCTGGTTCCTGTCAGGTGACACAGACAGTTGGGTTGGAGAATTTCAATGAAGCCACCTTGATTTGTTTGTGAAGCTCAAATCACTGAAACCAGTGCGTGCTTTGTGTGTGTGTGTTTGTGTGTGTGTGCACCCGCGAGCGTGCATGTGTGTGTACCAGTCAGATCGGTAATCTAGGCTAAAACACCTTTCTCTCCAGCTTCTAGTACAGGGCCAGGGCACATCTGGTGTCAATACATTTTAACAACTCTATTGTAATTCCCCCTTTCCTGGCCTGTTCCTGGCCTGGGTAACTTGCTCCCATGCAATGTAAATGCTCAACAGAATATGTAAATCTCTTGGTAAATGCAAAGTTAGCCACAGTATCCGATTGTTACTGTTATAGAATCTACAACAAGGATGAATCCATTTTCGCTCAATGTTTTACAATCTCAGACATGTTGACAGACAATTCTTCCATGCAGGCCAATCCTCCTGGACTATTCCTAGGCTGCCACTGAGAGATACCTGTCTAACACTGTATTCTGTCCCAGGGCCCAGCACCTAAACAGCTCCATTTGGATTATTTTGTTGTGGTCTCTGCAGCCTACAGTTTACAGTACATGTAGGTGGACATGCCTGTTTAAAAAGACCCACATGACTCAACTTCCTGTTTTATCTGCTCGTATTATGGGATTATCCCAGAGGAATTCACTAACTCCTCAGGCCTATGAAATACGCTCACACACGCAAACACTTGCATACACACACAGTCCACGCATTTCCACATAGACTCTGAGTAAGTACCAGAATGCTAATGCTTCACCCACTCTGAGTAAGTACCAGAATGCTAATGCTAAACCCACTCTGAGTAAGTACCAGAATGCTAATGCTACACCCACTCTGAGTAAGTACCAGAATGCTAATGCTACACCCACTCTGAGTAAGTACCTGAATGCTAATGCTACACCCACTCTGAGTAAGTACCAGAATGCTAATGCTACACCCACTCTGAGTAAGTACCAGAATGCTAATGCTACACCCACTCTGAGTAAGTACCAGAATGCCAATGCTACACCCACTCTGAGTAAGTACCAGAATGCTAATGCTACACCCACTCTGAGTAAGTACCAGAATGCTAATGCTACACCCACCATGAGTAAGTACCAGAATGCTAATGCTACAACCACTCTGAGTAAGTACCAGAATGCTAATGCTACACCCACTAAGTAACAATAATAGGTGGTGAAACACTACAAATCTCAATGTTGTAATGGAATCGTAGAATCATTCATCTAATTTGACTGGATGACCATTGAAATTACCTCTCTGAAACCATAGCTAATTGGCCAAGAATCAGATAGGCTTTATCAAGATTTTATTTCAACATTTTTATTTAATCCAAACTAGAGAATATTGGATTTTCAGATGAGCTGATGCCAAACACACAAACAGCTTCTTATGAAATACAGGCAGTGTCTTTTCAAATCAGGATGGTGACACTGATTCCAAATACTTTTTAAGAAATGCTCCTAACATCACATAGCTTGTTGGCTTAATGGCTGAGTTGGTTGTTTCACATATAGATCAGAGAGGGTGTTTAATATGTACGGTAAAATGTCTCACCAGTACCTGGTGACTTGCCAGCCTTCCCTTCACTAGCCTATCCGATTCACCAGCCTATCAGATTCACAAGCCTATCAGCTTCACCAGCCAATCAGATTCACTAGCCAATCAGATTCACCTGCCTATCAGATCTCAGATGTATTTTATTTTTGAAATGTAAAAAAAATACCCCAATTTCGTGGTATCCAATTGTTAGTAATTACTACCTTGTCTCATCGCTACAACACCCGTACGGGCTCAGGAGAGACAAAGATCAAAAGCCATGCGTCCTCCGAAACACAACCCAACCAAGCCGCACTGCCTTCTTAACACAGCGGGCATCCAACCCGGAAGCCAGCCACACCAATGTGTTGGAGGAAACACCGTGCACCTGGCGACCTTGGTTAGTGTGCACTGCGCCTGGCCCACCACAGGAGTTGCTGGTGCGCAATGAGACAAGGATATCCCTACCGGCCAAACCATCCCTAACCCGGATGACGCTAGGCCAATTGTGCGTCGCCCCTCGGACCTCCCGGTAGCGGCCGGCTGCGACAGAGCAGGCCGTGACCGGGAGATCTCAGATTTTAACTTAGGTCGTCTTTTTTTGGATTCAAAATAAGAAATTACTTCATGAAGAAAAAAAACGTAATAACAGTAAAAGGATTTGGATAAGCTATAAAATGAAAAGTAACTATTTCACAGCAGGTAGCCTAGCGGTTACAGTGTTGGACTAGTAACTGAAAGGTTGCAAGATCGAATCCCCGAGCTGACAAGGTAAAAAAAGTCTGCCTTGTTCATTCTTCCTCTGAACAAGGCAGTTAACCCACTGTTCCTATGCCGTCATTGAAAATAATAATTTGTTCATAACTGACTTGCCTAGTTAAATAAAGGTACAAATAATTCCTGGATAAAGGAACATGCTTTTCTGCCAAGTGTCCCATACACACATTTATGGTTCACCACCAGTAAACTATGAACGTCGTTGTTTTTCTGGAAGTCTTTTTAAGCATTTAAACAGACCAGGATGCATTGCTCCAAATCAAATCAAATGTATTTATATAGCCCTTCGTACATCAGCCGATATCTCAAAGTGCTGTACAGAAACCCAGCCTAAAACCCCAAACAGCAAGCAATGCAGCTGTAGAAGCACGGTGGCTAGGAAAAACTCCCTAGAAAGGCCAAAACCTAGGAAGAAACCTAGAGAGGAACCAGGCTATGTGGGGTGGCCAGTTCTCTTCTGGCTGTGCCGGGTGGAGATTATAACAGAACATGGCCAAGATGTTCAAATGTTCATAAATGACCAGCATGGTCAAATAATAATAAGGCAGAACAGTTGAAACTGGAGCAGCAGCACGGCCAGGTGGACTGGGGACAGCAAGGAGTCATCATGTCAGGTAGTCCTGAGGCATGGTCCTAGGGCTCAGGTCCTCCGAGAGAGAGAAAGAAAGAGTAAAAGAGAGAATTAGAGAGAGGACACTTAAATTCACACAGGACACCGAATAGGACAGGAGAAGTACTCCAGATATAACAAACTGACCCTAGCCCCCCGACACATAAACTACTGCAGCATAAATACTGGAGGCTGAGACAGGAGGCAGGGGTATCTCTGAAAAAGTGGGGCTGTGGGAGCAAGGGGCTCCGGGTTAAAGAATTAGATGACTTTGCAAGAGTCTCAATTTAAGAAGTGAATGTTTAGGCATGTTTGTGCATGTTTATGTTTGCATGCTGTTCCAAGACAGTTATATGTGATGATATACATCAAAATAAGAATTGAATTATGATTGCATTAAAATGTACTTCAATTCTTTGTTGTGAGAAATATCTCAAAATGAGTTGTTGATCTTTGGATCATGCACTGTCTGAGCATAGGGAGTATTAGGGACTATGACTTCCATGCTCTGTAAAAGTAAATCAGCTTGTGTTTTTGGAGAGGGGAATCATTTCTGGCAAAGCAACAGGCCTCAGAGGATCAGCCATGCTCTCCGTTAGAGACGAGGTACTTGACTGGTGATGCAACAGGAGGAGCTATAGGAGGACGGGCTCAAACACGTGATTTTCATCTATTCCATTCCAGCCAATACAATGAGCCCGTCCTCCGACAGCTCCTCCTGTTGCATCACCAGTCAAGGACCTCGTCTCTATGGAAGCCATATACAAACCCACAAAAAACAGATCTTCTTTTCTTTCTTTTCTACCTCTGGTCTTGTGCCTCTGTGAAATAGAGAGGTAGATATCTTAACCAAAATACACAACAATGAAATGTTGTGAATATTAGTGGTTTTTATGTTGACAACCGTGGTATTTGCACTTATGGAAATCTGTACCGATGCACATAGATGGTTTTGGCAGAAATAAACATTTGGAATTCAGAAGCTTCAGTAAGAAGTTATGTTTCTGTCTCATACATCAAATCCTGGGTGAAGGAATAAGTACATTTCATATATATTTAATATAATATTAATATATTTTTAATAAAGTCCCACCAAACATTGAAGGGGGTAGAGGGTGAATCATACAAATGGTTGATATGTCTGCCCTCTCAGTTGGAAGGATGTGAACATATTGATGCCCTCATTTCTAGACGGAAAACTAATATAACATATTCTTAATATCTTCCCAGTTGAACTGCTGTAGTTTTTCACTTAGAATGTCATAAACATTTATATTATTTACTTTTTGGGCATGTCATATATTTTCTAAATGAAGAAGAAGTTCAATAGTTTCTGTTTCCTGGTTATAATCTCATAGAGTTGTCGTTGAGGTAATGCTTAGGCAATGGGTCGTTTTGTTTTGAATGTCAGTCATTTAGGGAGAGATTGCGGGTTAGAGTTACAACGTGGCGTTCATGCAGTCTACCAGGAAATGAAGCACTTACAGTTACAACCACTTACAGATACTCTGAAAGACGTTTCTCCTCATTACGATTACCATATTATTTTTTGTTTAGGAATTGGGAGCAACCTTTACCTAACTATGTTTGTTTAAAAGATGCACTTTCAATTTGCAGTGATGTGTTTTGGTGCCCTGAGTTTTTATTGCCAATTAGGTTGATAAATGTGCTGAATGCGAGAATGATGACTGTAATCTGATCGAAGCTCCATCGATGTGGCCTGAGACCATGCAGACTAACAAGGACAAGGATCCATGACCATGCAGACTAACAAGGACAGGGATTCATGACCATGCAGACTAACAAGGACAAGGATCCATGACCATGCAGACTAACAAGGACAGGGATTCATGACCATGCAGACTAACAAGGACAAGGATCCATGACCATGCAGACTAACAAGGACAGGGATTCATGACCATGCAGACTAACAAGGACAAGGATCCATGACCATGCAGACTAACAAGGACAGGGATTCATGACCATGCAGACTAACAAGGACAGGGATTCATGACCATGCAGACTAACAAGGACAGGGATCCATGACTATGCAGACTAACAAGGACAGGGATTCATGACCATGCAGACTAACAAGGACAGGGATTCATGACCATGCAGACTAACAAGGACAGGGATTCATGACCATGCAGACTAACAAGGACAGGGATCCATGACCATGCAGACTAACAAGGACAGGGATTCATGACCATGCAGACTAACAAGGACAGGGATTCATGACCATGCAGACTAACAAGGACAGGGATTCATGACCATGCAGACTAACAAGGACAGGGATTCATGACCATGCAGACTAACAAGGACAAGGATTCATGACCATGCAGACTAACAAGGACAGGGATTCTTGACCATGCAGACTAACAAGGACATGGCTTCATGACCATGCAGACTAACAAGGACAGGGATTCATAAACATGCAGACTAACAAGGACAGGGATTCATGACCATGCAGACTAACAAGGACAGGGATCCATGACCATGCAGACTAACAAGGACAGGGATTCATGACCATGCAGACTAACAAGGACAGGGATTCATGACCATGCAGACTAACAAGGACAGGGATTCATGACCATGCAGACTAACAAGGACAGGGATTCATGACCATGCAGACTAACAAGGACAGGGATCCATGACCATACAGACTAACAAGGACAGGGATTTGTGACCATGTAGACTAACAAGGACAGGGATTCATGACCATGCAGACTAACAAGGACAGGGATTCATGACCATGCAGACTAACAAGGACAGGGATCCATGATCATGCAGACTAATAAGGACAGGGATCCATGACCATGCAGACTAACAAGGACAGGGATTCATGACCATGCAGACTAACAAGGACAGGGATTCATGACCATGCAGACTAACAAGGACAGGGATTCATGACCATGCAGACTAACAAGGACAGGGTTCCATGACAATGCAGACTAACAAGGACAGGGATTCATGACCATGCAGACTAACAAGGACAGGGATTCATGACCATGCAGACTAACAAGGACAGGGATTCATGACCATGCAGACTAACAAGGACAGGGATTCATGACCATGCAGACTAACAAGGACAGGGGTTCATGACCATGCAGACTAACATGACAGGGGTTCATGACCATGCAGACTAACAAGGACAGGGATTCATGACCATGCAGACTAACAAGGACAGGGATTCATGACCATGCAGACTAACAAGGACAGGGATTCATGACCATGCAGACTAACAAGGACAGGGATTCATGACCATGCAGACTAACAAGGACAGGGATTCATGACCATGCAGACTAACAAGGACAGGGATTCATGACCATGCAGACTAATAAGGACAGGGATCCATGACCATGCAGACTACCAAGGACAGGGATTCATGACCATGCAGACTAACAAGGACAGGGATTCATGACCATACAGACTAACAAGGACAGGGATCCATGACCATGCAGACTAACAAGGACAGGGATTCATGACCATGCAGACTAACAAGGACAGGGATCCATGACCATGCAGACTAACAAGGACAGGGATCCATGACCATGCTGACTAACAAGGACAGGGATCCATGACCATGCAGACAAACAAGGACAGGGAATCATTTGTATCATTGTATCCCACATATTCATACAAAACCTCGTAAACATCAATACATGCACACACACAGCATACACACACACACACACACACACACACACACACACACACACACACACACACACACACACACACACACACACACACACACACACACACACACACACACACACACACACACACACACACACACACTCAGACTCTATGTGTGTGTGTGAGTATGAATAGTCAACATGTGTGTGTGCATGTGTTTACATCAGTGAACAGTCGAGGACATATGTCTGTCAGGCTGGCAGTTTCCTGGCGTTGACTCGTGTCTCTGCCACCCCGGCATGATGGGATATTTACAGAGCGTGTGGGGCGGACGGTGTGTGTGACTACATTGTGGCCAGGCAGCCTCCTGGCCTTGGCTCCGGCTGCTGCATGCATGTGCCGGACAGGATTCTCTGTATTCTTTACATGTGATGTGTTCCAGGGAGAATATGGACGTTCAAATATTTTCCTACCTGAGTTTCTGACAGCAGTTTACTTGAAATTAACCATTTGATTCATTCTGTCACGGATGAAAAGCCCCTTTCATTCTCAGACTGCCTGGCCTGGTTAGCCCTGACCAAAGTGTGTTAAGGCCAGCCCCATAGGCAGGCATTTATCTCTAACTGTGTATTTAGGTCTACCTCTAAATACGCTGAGTGTACAAAACATTAGGAACACTTTGCTCTTTCCATGACATAGACTGACCAAGTGGATCCAGGTGAAAGCTATCATCCCTTAGGACATCCAGCTAACTGGACACAACTGTAGGAAGCATTGGAGTCAACATGGGCCAGCATCCCTGTGGAACGCTTTTGACACCTTGTGGAGTCCATGCCTCGACGTATTGAGGCTGTTCTGAGGGCAAAAGGGGGTTCAACTCAATATTAGGAAGGTGTTCCTAATGTTTTGTACCTTCAGTGTATAATGCTATAATGGAATACATATTGATATTGTATATTGTTCATCAGAGCGCCAATACAACTCTTCTGAAATGAACAATAACACATTGATGATTCCAGGTTCCACGTTTCCACGTTGAAGATTCCATTGTTTGTGTGTCAAGAGATGCCAGGACTTAAACCTACAGGCAGGCATGGTCCTCTTAACATCCAATTTATGGAACATCATTCATTAACAATTTCTGCCTCGGTCTCTGCCTCGGTCTCTGACTACCTCAGCCTCTGCCTCGGTCTTGGCCGAACATAATTGCTCTACTTCCACAGCCCTGATACGGTACAAGATATAGGATAACAGAGAGGGTAAGTACTGTACTGTGAGTTATGGGCTGCTTAAAGCTTCTTCAGGATTGGTGTGTCCCCTGCGGGACGGTTGAGCTAACGTAGGCTAATGCGATTAGCATGAGGTTATGAGTAACAAGAACATTTCCCAGGACATAGACACATCTGATATTGGCAGAAAGCTTAAATTCTTGTTAATCTAACTGCACTGTCCAATTTACAGTAGCTATTACAGTGAAATAATACCATGCTATTATTTGAGGAGAGTGCACGGTTTTCAACATAAAAATATATTATTAAACAAATTAAGCACATTTGGGCAGTCTTGATAAAATATTTTTTACAGAAATGCAATGGTTCATTGGATCAGTCAGAAACTTTGCACATACACTGCTGCCATCTAGTGGCCAAAATCTATATTGCACCTGGGCTGGAATAATACATTATGGCCTTTCTCTTGCATCTCAAAGATGATGGTACAAAAAATGTTGTTTTTTTCTTTGTATTATCTTTTACAAGATCTAATGTGTTATATTCTCCTACATTCCTTTCACAAACTTAAAAGTGTTTTCTTTCAGTCTTGATCCATTTTTTATTTACAGAAATGCAATGCAATGGTACCAAGAATATCATATCATTGCTTCAGGGCCTGAGCTACAGGCAGTTAGATTTGGGTATGTCATTTTAGGTGAAAATTGAAAAAAAGGGGCCTATCCTTATAGAGATGTTTTAACACAGATAACAATATCTATATGAGTGAGTTGATTGCTCTTGCTTGCCAAAGCTGAGTGTTTGAAATAATGCCTAACTTTTCTGCCAGTCCTCTTGTAATAGGGCTTCCAGTGGTTTTAATTTAAGTCAACTCAACAGATCTTGCAGCTTATAAGGAAGCTCTGAGCAGTAGTTGCACCAAAACGAGCTACCTTTACCGACCTCACTTTGCCAATGAAAAGCTCAAATCCATAAGACCTAGAGGACGTGTCAGAACATTCAATCCTCCGTGTACCTTCCATTTTCCCATGGCCTGACCTCTATCTCCCACAGGCCAGGGATATTTAGGGTCTCGAATCTCAGTTAATGATTGTTTAAACAGCCAACATTCCTCTCTGAAGGTTAAATGGTTAAAGGGTCATGGTCCTCTGACTCTTTCATGCTGCTTGCAACTTGAATTTGGACCTCAGGTCAAACGCAGCATGCACGACTGCCAACAGATCGCTGGAGTTGATCACTGTGTGGAAAACAGGCTGGGGGCGAACTAGACTGGGACACTGTCCCTTTGATGATTGAATCCCATTTGGGGAAACAAGGCCACTGTTCGTCCCAGAACCTTAGTTATTGTATTTGTTGTGTTCATGAAACGGAGGAGAAGAGCGTCAGGCAGCGAGGGAAAAACATGTGCTGTACATATTCTGCTGTTCAATCACGCAATGATGTCAGAGAGAAACAACAAAATATTGTTCTTTATTTGCAGTAGCTTCTTTGTTGTTGTAATATTCCACACGGACGTAGCAGTTTCACCAATTAGGAGTTCTAGCTTTAAGTCACATACGTCCATTACCAACTGAAGCTTACGTGACCTGTAACTACGATGTGTTGTCTGAATGCATCCAGAGGCCATGACCACCATTATAGATGCGTATTTATTGACAAAATATTGAATGAGCCTTGGTGAACCTCTAACTGTTTTGGTGGATGACACCACTAAACGTATCATACATAAGGTCTACTCTACTGTCAGTATTTTACAAATAAAAAAAAGCTCCTTTGGTGGCCTGGGGGGTTTAGTGGTGAGTGTTGCTGCCTACAGTACATGTTTGTTGGTGACAGCGTGGGTTAGAATCCTACTCACTGCCCTTGTGACACACTCTGTCTATTAGTTAATAGACCAATAAGACATATGTATGCTGAGAGTCAGGAAACAAGTTCAGGGAGTGAATACATTTAATAAATAAATGAACAAAACAAGAAACACAAACACACCGACATGGAACAGGAACAATGACGACTGGGGAAGGAACCAAAGGCAGTGACACATAAAGGGCAGGTAATCAAGGAGGTGATGGAGTCCAGGTGAGTGGTATTATGCGCGTAACGCTGGTGACAGGTGTGCGCCCTAACGAGCAGCCTGGTGACCTAGAGGCCAGAGAGGGAGCACAAGTGACAGAAAGAGAGTTCCAAACATCTGTGCCAATAACAGCTAGTTTTCAGTTTCCCCCTCCCTACACAGACCACTCCCAGATAGTCAGAGCAAAATTCTTGCTTGAGAAATGTCTCTTTGCTAAGAAGCTATTTTTGTTTATTTGTGTCCATTTTAAATAAGAACCATAACAGTAAGCTACTTCATTGTTACCCAGAAATGATATGACGTTGAGATAACAACGGACCTTTAAAAAACTATTTGGCCAGAATGTTCCGTCTGATTCTAACCAATCCGCTGCTCTCCTGGTTGGAATGGGAATGGGCTTGATTATCTCTACATGTTCTGAGGACCAGATGCTTCAGTCCTGTATTTACCCCCTCCTAGCATATCCACAGCTCACAATGCCTCACATGTCTGTTATTAGAATGACTTCACCTCCTTCAAACATTTTATCACTGGGCTGTGATACAGAAAAAACAGCAGTAATGTCTGTTCTTATTGGACAAAAACAGGCAAAAGCCTATTGGCAGGTGCTGTGACACACTGACCTGGGACCTGTTTCCTATTGAACAGTTGTAATAGAACAGAAGCCTAATTAGGTTAGAAAACATTACCACACTGACCTGGGACCTGTTTCCTATTGAACGGTTGTAACAAAACAGAAGCCTAATTAGGTTAGAAAACATTACCACACTGACCGACAACCATAAAACCAACACAGATAGCATTTGTCCACCTAACCGAATGGTTCACACAACAACACTCATTTAGAAACACACACACAAGCACATGCGCACACACACACACACACACACACACACACACACACTGATTAAGGGGCAATGGGCTTATTAGCAGGAACTTTGAGCAGAGCTTGTAGCAATTAGGGCCCAGTAGAGTGGTGTTGTCAAGGTTACGAGGTGAGTGACATAAGACAGGCCAGGGCTTTTTTAAGCAGGTGTAGGCAAAGGTCAGGAGGTCAGCAGGTTTCTGGATGTAGCCATTATCAAAGTTGTAAACCAGAGGGGAAATTTCCCCAGTTATTAAGTGACTGCTACTGAACGCATGATACATACAGTACACGACAGGCACAAAAGCATACCCTCACACACACACGCACACGCACGCACGCACGCACGCACACACACACACACACACACAATCATTGGATATGTGGTGAGAGAACACTGTATGTATGGTTAGGAGATGATTGTGGACTTCAGGAAACAGCAGAGGGAGCAGCCCCTTATCCACATCGTTGGGACAGTATTGGAGAAGGTGGAAAGTTTTAAGTTCCTCGGCGTACACATCACAGACAAACTGAAATGGTCCACCCACACAGACAGCGTGGTGAATCTCAGGAGGCTGAAGAAATTCAGCTTGTCACCAAAAACACTCACAAACTTTTACAGATGCACAATCGAGAGCATCCTGTCGGGCTGTATCACCGCCTGATATGGCAACTGCTCTGCCCACAACCGTAAAGCTCTCCAGAGGGTAGTGAGGTCTGCACAACGCCATCACCGGGGGCAAACTACCTGTCCTCCAGGACACCTACACCACCTGATGTCACAGGAAGGCCAAAAAGATCATCAAGGACAACAATCACCCGAGCCACTGCCTGTTCACCCCGCTATCATCCAGAAGGCGAGGTCAGTACAGGTGCTTCAAAGCTGGGGACCGAGAGACTGAAAAACAGCTTATATCTCAAGGCCATCAGACTGTTAAACAGCCATCACTAACAATGAGGGGCTGCTGCCAACATACTGACTCAACTCTAGCCACTTTAATAATGGAAAAATTGATTCAATAAATGTATCACTAGCCACTTTAAACAATGCCACTTTATATAATGCTTACATGCCCTACATTACTCATCTCATATGTAAATGCTGTACTCTATACCATCTACTGCATTTTGCCTCTGCTGTTCGGCCATCACTCATTCATATATTTTTATGTACATAATCTTATTAATTTCTTTACACTTGTGTGTGTGAGGTAGTTGTTGTGAAATTGTTAGGTTAGATTACTTGTTAGATATTACTGCATGGTCGGAACTAGAAGCACAAGCATTTCGCTACACTCGCATTAACATCTGCTAACCATGTGTATGTGACAAATACAATTTGATTTGATTAGATTATGGTATGACTGCTACCTGTGAATTAGCCTGCTCATCCTAGTATGGGACTTTGAAAACAGATCTTCATGTTGTTAGAAAGGCCTGGTTCATCGACTACAATGGAGCCTCAGGGCTCACCCTGCAGCCACTCAGTTAAAAATAGACCTGGGGCCTGTAAGCTACTTATTCCCTTAACCTGACTTCAACTGTGCTATGTTTCCCTCAGATCTTCTGACATGCAACACTGGAATAAAAGTGATGTCAGATGAAAACAGATTCTTTGCTTAGTGTGTGACGCTGGAGGTGTCTCTCCTCTCTCACACAACAGTGGTTTTACTCATCTGGGTTCCCCAGGGATCAGTATTCTGCGCTGCTTGCAGACCGTGCTGCCTCCTAGCCTCCCAGTCTAGACAGAGGGAAAGGGAGAAGAGAGAGGAGAGAGAGAGCCACCAGTCAGGGCATGTACTGTAAGAAGGAGTCATTTTGAGGGGAGTTGTTCTTTAAAGACTTTCTCCCTGCAGATAACCTCTTATTAACGTTGACATTTACTCTTTCCAAGATCTCATAAGCACAGAGGTTTTCTCAACATGCCAGAAGTCAAAAGAGAGCACATTAATAATTAATTTAGGTGGAAAAGAAAGCAATGCTAGGCGCAAATCTGAATTTATGCTGCAGTCATGACGACCATGGTTGACATGGCACTGTTTGTCTCTGACCGTGGGCACACAATGACACCCTATGGACAGTTGAGTAATGGATCATGAAAATAGATCAGGACTGACATAGGACAGAGGGGGAATACGTCATTGAAAGCCAGTGGTCGACAAATTTCTATGACACAAAAATATACGCTAGACTCGCCGTTGACTTGTGTTTTCCAGCTAGGGCAAAAAGTAAGTAACAATTTGAGCAGTGTTAAACATTTCCTGGTTGTGTCAACGGGCAGCTCTACTTTTCCTACAGATTTACAGAACAAATGCAACTATTGCATCACAAATGCAGCCTGCAGCCAATCAGAATAGTTTAGGACTGACGATGGCCTTGCCTATTGTGGTAGAAAGAGGGACACCTTGGCTGGAAGCAAAGCTTCATCTGGCATTACAGGCTGGGTTAACCCCAGACACTAGTGCATGGGACTGCTAACACACTTCATATGACCCTAAAGCCAGCTCCCTGTACAACTCCTCCACATCACCCATGTTATATTATACAATATACAATGAGTATACAAAACATACCCATATTTTGTAGATGTTATCGCAAGTGCTGCAAAATGCTTATGTTTCTAGCTCCAACAGTGCAGTAATTCCTAACAATACAAAACAATACACACAAATCCCCAAAAATGTAAAGAAAGAAATTCAATATCAGAACCAGTCAAGAATATAAATATACACAGAGTGGACAAAACATTAAGAACACCTGCTGACCAGGTGAATCCAGGTAAAAGCCATGATCCCTTATTGATGTGACTTGTTAAATCCACTTCAATCAGTATAGATGACGGGGAGAAGCCAGGTTAAAGAAGGGTTTTTAAGTCTTGAGATAATTGAGACATGGATTGTGTATGTGTGCCATTCAGAGGGTGAATGGGCAAAAGATTTAAGTACCTTTGAAATTGGTATGGTAGTAGGTGCCAAGTGTACTGGTTCGTGTCAAGAACTGCAACGCTGTTGGAGGTGTTCCTAATGTTTGGCATACTCAGTGTACAGTCATGGGCCGTGTTCATTAGGGCATGCAACAGAAAATGTTTTTTAAACTTTTTTTTAACGAAAACAAGAATGAGACTTAGTCCAGATAGTTTCTTTCTGTTTCAGTCTGTTTTCTTCTGCTTGGTGCCTAATGAACACCACCCTGGAATATACCCCCAGCCACACTATCCCTTATCAAAGTAACTCAATTCTTCTCCTCAGCAATTCAGAGGATCATATAATCCCCCTGAAATATACGTGACTAAAACAAAACACTGCAAACAGCCGTGAACCTCTGTAGCTTGGTTACAGTCTGAAATGAACAGTCTCTCCCTCCACGTTGGGCAAGTCATTAGAGTGCTATAAATAAACCTAGTTAATAACCCTATAACCCAGACAGACAGACAGACAGACAGACAGACAGACAGACAGACAGACAGACAGACAGACAGGTCAACTGTCACTCATTAGAAACTGTTTTAGATGATTGACACATTGAACAGACCTCATACACCACCTCCACCTACAACACCACCACCTCATCCCTCCCCCCGACCGGTCATGAGGGGCACCGTGCAGCTCCCATCCCCGGGTCGGGCTGTGTAATGCCGGGCAGCCCTGGTCACCGTCATGGCTGGCTGTGGAGGGAAAATAAACAGTGGTGGATTATGATAATTGACTGGTCTAGGGCCTGGACTAGGCCAGCATCGAAGACATGCTCAATTAATCAACGGCCCTGCTGAAACCTTTTACAACTAACGAGCGGAACGATAACTTCGACACAGATGGGAATCATTTTGCGTAACTAAAAACAGAAATAAATATTGCTTTATGACAACACAGTGGCTCTGGTTGGTTGTTCAGCACACTTCGGCCGTCCTGTGCAGATATACCTAAGTAAAACCAGGAGAGAGAAGGTGGGGGAATTATGCAGTTACTTTTTATGGCCCGGTTCTACTCAATGTCTCCAGGTGCAGTGTCAATGTAAAACCAAAGAGCATGAAATAAATAATGCTGCATTTATTAGTGAATATGGAATGACCGTACATGTAAAAATAAATAGAATAATAGAATGATTAATGAATGAATGAAAGTGTTGCAGATTGATTGACTTTGTGCTTGGTGTGGGAGTAGTGTAGTGATAAGTATTTTCCCAGGTGACTTCACATGAATATGGATGAAGTGGCTTTGGATCAGCAGACTGTGTGTGTGTGTGTGTGTGTGTGTGTGTCTGTCTGTGTGTGTCTGTGTGTGAGCACATCTGTGTGTGTGTGTCTGTGTGTGAGCACATCTGTGTGTGTGTGTATGTGTGTGTGTGTCTGTGTGTGAGCACATCTGTGTGTG
>NW_027258561.1:0-67034 GCF_045791955.1 Oncorhynchus clarkii lewisi
CATTATGACAGACCAGCTAGATCTACTGTCTTTGTTACATTATGACAGACCAGCTAGATCTACTGTCTCTATTATATTATGACAGACCACCTAGATCTACTGTCTCTATTATAGTATGACAGACCAGCTATATCTACTGTCTCTATTATCGTATGACAGACCAGCTAGATCTACTGTCTCTATTACATTATGACAGACCAGCTAGATCTACTGTCTCTATTATAGTATGACAGACCAGCTATATCTATTTTCTCTATTACATTATGACAGACCAGCTAGATCTACTGTCTCCATTACATTATGACAGACCAGCTAGATCTACTGTCTCTATTACATTATGACAGACCAGCTAGATCTACTGTCTCTATTATATTTTGACAGACCAGCTAGATCTACTGTCTCTATTACATTATGACAGACCAGCTAGATCTACTGTCTCTATTACATTATGACAGACCAGCTCGATCTACTGTCTCTATTACATTATGACAGAACAGCTAGATCTACTGTCTTTGTTACATTATGACATACCAGCTAGATCTACTGTCTCTATCACATTATCACAGACCAGCTAGATCTTCTGTCTCTATTACATTATGACAGACCAGCTAGATATACTGTCTCTATTATATAATGACAGACCAGCTAGATCTACTGTCTCTATTATATTATGACAGACCACCTAGATCTACTGTCTCTATTATAGTATGACAGACCAGCTATATCTACTGTCTCTATTATCGTATGACAGACCAGCTAGATCTACTGTCTCTATTACATTATGACAGACCAGCTAGATCTACTGTCTCTATTATAGTATGACAGACCAGCTATATCTATTTTCTCTATTACATTATGACAGACCAGCTAGATCTACTGTCTCCATTACATTATGACAGACCAGCTAGATCTACTGTCTCTATTACATTATGACAGACCAGCTAGATCTACTGTCTCTATTATATTTTGACAGACCAGCTAGATCTACTGTCTCTATTACATTATGACAGACCAGCTAGATCTACTGTCTCTATTGTACTATGACAGACCAGCTAGATATACTGTCTCTATTACATTATGACAGACCAGCTAGATCTACTGTCTCTATTATACTATGACAGACCAGCTAGATCTACTGTCTCTATTATATTATGACAGAACAGCTAGATCTACTGTCTCTATTATATTATCACAGACCAGCTAGTTCTACTGTCTCATTTATATTATGACAGACAAGCTAGATCTACTGTCTCATTTATATGATTACAGACCAGCTAGATCTACTGTCTCTATTATATAATGACAGACCAGCTAGATCTACTGTCTCTATTATATTATGACAGACCAGCTAGATCTACTGTCTCTATTATATTATGACAGACCAGCTAGATCTACTGTCTCTATTACATTATGACAGACCAGCTAGACCTACTGTGTCTATTACATTATGACAGACCAGCTAGATCTACTGTCTCTATTTATATTATGTCAGACCAGCTAGACCTACTGTCTCTATTATATTATGACAGACCAGCTAGATCTACTGTCTCTATTATATTATGACAGACCAGCTAGATCTACTGTCTCTATTATATTATGACAGAACAGCTAGATCTACTGTCTCTATTATATTATCACAGACCAGCTAGATCTACTGTCTCTATTATATTATGACAGACCAGCTAGATCTACTGTCTCTATTACATTATGACAGACCAGCTAGACCTACTGTGTCTATTACATTATGACAGACCAGCTATATCTACTGTCTTTGTTACATTATGACAGACCAGCTAGATCTACTGTCTCTATTATATTATGACAGACCACCTAGATCTACTGTCTCTATTATAGTATGACAGACCAGCTATGTCTACTGTCTCTATTATCGTATGACAGACCAGCTAGATCTACTGTCTCTATTATATTATGACAGACCAGCTAGATCTACTGTCTCTATTATAGTATGACAGACCAGCTATATCTATTTTCTCTATTACATTATGACAGACCAGCTAGATCTACTGTCTCCATTACATTATGACAGACCAGCTAGATCTACTGTCTCTATTACATTATGACAGACCAGCTAGATCTACTGTCTCTATTATATTTTGACAGACCAGCTAGATCTACTGTCTCTATTACATTATGACAGACCAGCTAGATCTACTGTCTCTATTACATTATGACAGACCAGCTCGATCTACTGTCTCTATTACATTATGACAGACCAGCTAGATCTACTGTCTCTATTATATTATGGCAGACCAGCTATGTCTAGTGTCACTATTATAATATGACAGACCAGCTAGATCTACTGTCTCTATTGTACTATGACAGACCAGCTAGATCTACTGTCTCTATTACATTATGACAGACCAGCTAGATCTACTGTCTTTGTTATATTATGACAGACCAGTTAGATCTACTGTCTTTGTTATATTATGTCAGACCAGCTAGACCTGCTGTCTCTATTATATTATGACAGACCAGCTAGATCTACTGTCTCTATTATATAATGACAGACCAGCTATGTCTACTGTCTCTATTATATTATGACAGAACAGCTAGATCTACTGTCTCTATTATATTATCACAGACCAGCTAGATCTACTGTCTCTATTACATTATGACAGACCAGCTAGATCTACTGTCTCTATTATATTATGGCAGACCAGCTATGTCTAGTGTCACTATTATAATATGACAGACCAGCTAGATCTACTGTCTCTATTGTACTATGACAGACCAGCTAGATCTACTGTCTCTATTACATTATGACAGACCAGCTAGATCTACTGTCTTTGTTATATTATGACAGACCAGTTAGATCTACTGTCTTTGTTATATTATGTCAGACCAGCTAGACCTGCTGTCTCTATTATATTATGACAGACCAGCTAGATCTACTGTCTCTATTATATTATGACAGACCAGCTATGTCTACTGTCTCTATTATATTATGACAGAACAGCTAGATCTACTGTCTCTATTATATTATCACAGACCAGCTAGATCTACTGTCTCTATTATATTATGACAGACCAGCTAGATCTACTGTCTCTATTATATTATGACAGAACAGCTAGATCTACTGTCTCTATTATATTATCACAGACCAGCTAGTTCTACTGTCTCATTTATATGATTACAGACCAGCTAGATCTACTGTCTCTATTATATAATGACAGACCAGCTAGATCTACTGTCTCTATTATATTATGACAGACCAGCTAGATCTACTGTCTCTATTATATTATGACAGACCAGCTAGATCTACTGTCTTCTATTACATTATGACAGACCAGCTAGACCTACTGTGTCTATTACATTATGACAGACCAGCTAGATCTACTGTCTCTATTTATATTATGTCAGACCAGCTAGACCTACTGTCTCTATTACATTATGACAGACCAGCTAGATCTACTGTCTCTATTATATTATGACAGACCAGCTAGATCTACTGTCTCTATTATATTATGACAGAACAGCTAGATCTACTGTCTCTATTATATTATCACAGACCAGCTAGATCTACTGTCTCTATTATATTTTGACAGACCAGCTAGATCTACTGTCTCTATTACATTATGACAGACCAGCTAGACCTACTGTGTCTATTACATTATGACAGACCAGCTAGATCTACTGTCTTTGTTACATTATGACAGACCAGCTAGATCTACTGTCTCTATTATATTATGACAGACCACCTAGATCTACTGTCTCTATTATAGTATGACAGACCAGCTATATCTACTGTCTCTATTATCGTATGACAGACCAGCTAGATCTACTGTCTCTATTACATTATGACAGACCAGCTAGATCTACTGTCTCTATTATAGTATGACAGACCAGCTATATCTATTTTCTCTATTACATTATGACAGACCAGCTAGATCTACTGTCTCCATTACATTATGACAGACCAGCTAGATCTACTGTCTCTATTACATTATGACAGACCAGCTAGATCTACTGTCTCTATTATATTTTGACAGACCAGCTAGATCTACTGTCTCTATTACATTATGACAGACCAGCTAGATCTACTGTCTCTATTACATTATGACAGACCAGCTCGATCTACTGTCTCTATTACATTATGACAGAACAGCTAGATCTACTGTCTTTGTTACATTATGACATACCAGCTAGATCTACTGTCTCTATCACATTATCACAGACCAGCTAGATCTTCTGTCTCTATTACATTATGACAGACCAGCTAGATATACTGTCTCTATTATATAATGACAGACCAGCTAGATCTACTGTCTCTATTTATATTATGTCAGACCAGCTAGACCTACTGTCTCTATTACATTATGACAGACCAGCTAGATCTACTGTCTCTATTATATTATGACAGACCAGCTAGATCTACTGTCTCTATTATATTATGACAGAACAGCTAGATCTACTGTCTCTATTATATTATCACAGACCAGCTAGATCTACTGTCTCTATTATATTTTGACAGACCAGCTAGATCTACTGTCTCTATTACATTATGACAGACCAGCTAGACCTACTGTGTCTATTACATTATGACAGACCAGCTAGATCTACTGTCTTTGTTACATTATGACAGACCAGCTAGATCTACTGTCTCTATTATATTATGACAGACCACCTAGATCTACTGTCTCTATTATAGTATGACAGACCAGCTATATCTACTGTCTCTATTATCGTATGACAGACCAGCTAGATCTACTGTCTCTATTACATTATGACAGACCAGCTAGATCTACTGTCTCTATTATAGTATGACAGACCAGCTATATCTATTTTCTCTATTACATTATGACAGACCAGCTAGATCTACTGTCTCCATTACATTATGACAGACCAGCTAGATCTACTGTCTCTATTACATTATGACAGACCAGCTAGATCTACTGTCTCTATTATATTTTGACAGACCAGCTAGATCTACTGTCTCTATTACATTATGACAGACCAGCTAGATCTACTGTCTCTATTACATTATGACAGACCAGCTCGATCTACTGTCTCTATTACATTATGACAGAACAGCTAGATCTACTGTCTTTGTTACATTATGACATACCAGCTAGATCTACTGTCTCTATCACATTATCACAGACCAGCTAGATATACTGTCTCTATTATATAATGACAGACCAGCTAGATCTACTGTCTCCTTTATATAATGACAGACCAGCTAGATCTACTGTCTCATTTACATTATGACAGACCAGCTAGATCTACTGTCTCATTTATATTATGACAGACCAGCTAGATCTACTGTCTCATTTATATTATTACAGACCAGCTAGATCTACTGTCTCTATTATATAATGACAGACCAGCTAGTTCTACTGTCTCTATTATATTATGACAGGCCAGCTAGATCTACTGTCTCTATTATATTATGGCAGACCAGCTATGTCTAGTGTCACTATTATAATATGACAGACCAGCTAGATCTACTGTCTCTATTATATTGTGATAGACCAGCTAGATCTAATGTCTCTATTATATTATCACAGACCAGCTAGATCTACTGTCTCTATTACATTATGACAGACCAGCTAGATCTACTGTCTCTATTACATTATGACAGACCAGCTAGATCTACTGTCTCTATTACATTATGACAGACCAGCTAGATCTACTGTCTCTATTATATTATGGCAGACCAGCTATGTCTAGTGTCACTATTATAATATGACAGACCAGCTAGATCGACTGTCTCTATTGTACTATGACAGACCAGCTAGATCTACTGTCTCTATTACATTATGACAGACCAGCTAGATCTACTGTCTTTGTTATATTATGACAGACCAGTTAGATCTACTGTCTTTGTTATATTATGTCAGACCAGCTAGACCTGCTGTCTCTATTATATTATGACAGACCAGCTAGATCTACTGTCTCTATTATATAATGACAGACCAGCTATGTCTACTGTCTCTATTATATTATGACAGAACAGCTAGATCTATTGTCTCTATTATATTATCACAGACCAGCTAGATCTACTGTCTCTATTATATTATGACAGACCAGCTAGATCTACTGTCTCTATTATATTATGACAGAACAGCTAGATCTACTGTCTCTATTATATTATCACAGACCAGCTAGTTCTACTGTCTCATTTATATTATGACAGACCAGCTAGATCTACTGTCTCATTTATATGATTACAGACCAGCTAGATCTACTGTCTCTATTATATAATGACAGACCAGCTAGATCTACTGTCTCTATTATATTATGACAGACCAGCTAGATCTACTGTCTCTATTATATTATGACAGACCAGCTAGATCTACTGTCTCTATTACATTATGACAGACCAGCTAGACCTACTGTGTCTATTACATTATGACAGACCAGCTAGATCTACTGTCTCTATTTATATTATGTCAGACCAGCTAGACCTACTGTCTCTATTATATTATGACAGACCAGCTAGATCTACTGTCTCTACTATATTATGACAGACCAGCTAGATCTACTGTCTCTATTATATTATGACAGAACAGCTAGATCTACTGTCTCTATTATATTATCACAGACCAGCTAGATCTACTGTCTCTATTATATTATGACAGACCAGCTAGATCTACTGTCTCTATTACATTATGACAGACCAGCTAGATCTACTGTCTCTATTACATTATGACAGACCAGCTCGATCTACTGTCTCTATTACATTATGACAGAACAGCTAGATCTACTGTCTTTGTTACATTATGACATACCAGCTAGATCTACTGTCTCTATCACATTATCACAGACCAGCTAGATATACTGTCTCTATTATATAATGACAGACCAGCTAGATCTACTGTCTCCTTTATATAATGACAGACCAGCTAGATCTACTGTCTCATTTACATTATGACAGACCAGCTAGATCTACTGTCTCATTTATATTATGACAGACCAGCTAGATCTACTGTCTCATTTATATTATTACAGACCAGCTAGATCTACTGTCTCTATTATATAATGACAGACCAGCTAGTTCTACTGTCTCTATTATATTATGACAGGCCAGCTAGATCTACTGTCTCTATTATATTATGGCAGACCAGCTATGTCTAGTGTCACTATTATAATATGACAGACCAGCTAGATCTACTGTCTCTATTATATTGTGATAGACCAGCTAGATCTAATGTCTCTATTACATTATGACAGACCAGCTAGATCTACTGTCTCTATTACATTATGACAGACCAGCTAGATCTACTGTCTCTATTACATTATGACAGACCAGCTAGATCTACTGTCTCTATTATATTATGGCAGACCAGCTATGTCTAGTGTCACTATTATAATATGACAGACCAGCTAGATCGACTGTCTCTATTGTACTATGACAGACCAGCTAGATCTACTGTCTCCATTACATTATGACAGACCAGCTAGATCTACTGTCTTTGTTATATTATGACAGACCAGTTAGATCTACTGTCTTTGTTATATTATGTCAGACCAGCTAGACCTGCTGTCTCTATTATATTATGACAGACCAGCTAGATCTACTGTCTCTATTATATAATGACAGACCAGCTATGTCTACTGTCTCTATTATATTATGACAGAACAGCTAGATCTATTGTCTCTATTATATTTTCACAGACCAGCTAGATCTACTGTCTCTATTATATTATGACAGACCAGCTAGATCTACTGTCTCTATTATATTATGACAGAACAGCTAGATCTACTGTCTCTATTATATTATCACAGACCAGCTAGTTCTACTGTCTCATTTATATTATGACAGACCAGCTAGATCTACTGTCTCATTTATATGATTACAGACCAGCTAGATCTACTGTCTCTATTATATAATGACAGACCAGCTAGATCTACTGTCTCTATTATATTATGACAGACCAGCTAGATCTACTGTCTCTATTATATTATGACAGACCAGCTAGATCTACTGTCTCTATTACATTATGACAGACCAGCTAGACCTACTGTGTCTATTACATTATGACAGACCAGCTAGATCTACTGTCTCTATTTATATTATGTCAGACCAGCTAGACCTACTGTCTCTATTATATTATGACAGACCAGCTAGATCTACTGTCTCTACTATATTATGACAGACCAGCTAGATCTACTGTCTCTATTATATTATGACAGAACAGCTAGATCTACTGTCTCTATTATATTATCACAGACCAGCTAGATCTACTGTCTCTATTATATTATGACAGACCAGCTAGATCTACTGTCTCTATTACATTATGACAGACCAGCTAGACCTACTGTGTCTATTACATTATGACAGACCAGCTAGATCTACTGTCTTTGTTACATTATGACAGACCAGCTAGATCTACTGTCTCTATTATATTATGACAGACCACCTAGATCTACTGTCTCTATTATAGTATGACAGACCAGCTATGTCTACTGTCTCTATTATCGTATGACAGACCAGCTAGATCTACTGTCTCTATTATATTATGACAGACCAGCTAGATCTACTGTCTCTATTATAGTATGACAGACCAGCTATATCTATTTTCTCTATTACATTATGAAAGACCAGCTAGATCTACTGTCTCCATTACATTATGACAGACCAGCTAGATCTACTGTCTCTATTACATTATGACAGACCAGCTAGACCTACTGTGTCTATTACATTATGACAGACCAGCTAGATCTACTGTCTTTGTTACATTATGACAGACCAGCTAGATCTACTGTCTCTATTATATTATGACAGACCACCTAGATCTACTGTCTCTATTATAGTATGACAGACCAGCTATGTCTACTGTCTCTATTATCGTATGACAGACCAGCTAGATCTACTGTCTCTATTATATTATGACAGACCAGCTAGATCTACTGTCTCTATTATAGTATGACAGACCAGCTATATCTATTTTCTCTATTACATTATGAAAGACCAGCTAGATCTACTGTCTCCATTACATTATGACAGACCAGCTAGATCTACTGTCTCTATTACATTATGACAGACCAGCTAGATCTACTGTCTCTATTATATTTTGACAGACCAGCTAGATCTACTGTCTCTATTACATTATGACAGACCAGCTAGATCTACTGTCTCTATTATATTATCACAGACCAGCTAGATCTACTGTCTCATTTATATTATGACAGACCAGCTAGATCTACTGTCTCATTTATATGATTACAGACCAGCTAGATCTACTGTCTCTATTATATAATGACAGACCAGCTAGATCTACTGTCTCTATTATATTATGACAGACCAGCTAGATCTACTGTATCTATTACATTATGACAGACCAGCTAGTTCTACTGTCTCTATTATAGTATGACAGACCAGCTATATCTACTGTCTCTATTACATTATGACAGACCAGCTCGATCTACTGTCTCTATTACATTATGACAGAACAGCTAGATCTACTGTCTTTGTTACATTATGACAGACCAGCTAGATCTACTGTCTCTATCACATTATCACAGACCAGCTAGATCTTCTGTCTCTATTACATTATGACAGACCAGCTAGATATACTGTCTCTATTATATAATGACAGACCAGCTAGATCTACTGTCTCTTTTATATAATGACAGACCAGCTAGATCTACTGTCTGATTTACATTATGACAGACCAGCTAGATCTACTGTCTCATTTATATTATGACAGACCAGCTAGATCTACTGTCTCATTTATATTATTACAGACCAGCTAGATCTACTGTCTCTATTATATAATGACAGACCAGCTAGATCTACTGTCTCTATTATATTATGACAGGCCAGCTAGATCTACTGTCTCTATTATATTATGGCAGACCAGCTATGTCTAGTGTCACTATTATAATATGACAGACCAGCTAGATCTACTGTCTCTATTATATTGTGATAGACCAGCTAGATCTAATGTCTCTGTTATATTATCACAGACCAGCTAGATCTACTGTCTCTATTACATTATGACAGACCAGCTAGATCTACTGTCTCTATTACATTATGACAGACCAGCTAGATCTACTGTCTATATTACATTATGACAGACCAGCTAGATCTACTGTCTCTATTATATTATGGCAGATGAGCTATGTCTAGTGTCACTATTATAATATGACAGACCAGCTAGATCTACTGTCTCTATTGTACTATGACAGACCAGCTAGATCTACTGTCTCTATTACATTATGACAGACCTGCTAGATCTACTGTCTTTGTTATATTATGACAGACCAGCTAGATCTACTGTCTTTGTTATATTATGTCAGACCAGCTAGACCTGCTGTCTCTATTATATTATGACTGGCCAGCTAGATCTACTGTCTCTATTATATTATGACAGACCAGCTAGATCTACTTTCTCTATTATATTATCACAGACCAGCTAGATCTACTGTCTCTATTACATTATGACAGACCAGCTAGTTCTACTGTCTCATTTATATTATGACAGACCAGCTAGATCTACTGTCTCATTTATATGATTACAGACCAGCTAGATCTACTGTCTCTATTATATAATGACAGACCAGCTAGATCTACTGTCTCATTTATTTGATTACAGACCAGCTAGATCTACTGTCTCTATTATATAATGACAGACCAGCTAGATCTACTGTCTCTATTATATTATGACAGACCAGCTAGATCTACTGTCTCTATTATATTATGACAGACCAGCTAGATCTACTGTCTCTATTACAATATGACAGACCAGCTAGACCTACTGTGTCTATTACATTATGACAGACCAGCTAGATCTACTGTCTTTGTTACATTATGACAGACCAGCTAGATCTACTGTCTCTATTATCGTATGACATACCAGCTACATCTACTGTCTCTATTATATTATGACAGACCAGCTAGATCTACTGTCTCTATTATAGTATGACAGACCAGCTATATCTACTGTCTCTATTACATTATGACAGACCAGCTAGATCTACTGTCTCTATTACATTATGACAGACCAGCTAGATCTACTGTCTCTATTATATTATGACAGAACAGCTAGATCTACTGTCTCTATTATATTATCACAGACCAGCTAGATCTACTGTCTCATTTATATTATGACAGACCAGCTAGATCTACTGTCTCATTTATATGATTACAGACCAGCTAGATCTACTGTCTCTATTATATAATGACAGACCAGCTAGATCTACTGTCTCTATTATATTATGACAGACCAGCTAGATCTACTGTATCTATTACATTATGACAGACCAGCTAGTTCTACTGTCTCTATTATAGTATGACAGACCAGCTATATCTACTGTCTCTATTACATTATGACAGACCAGCTAGATCTACTGTCTCTATTACATTATGACAGACCAGCTAGATCTACTGTCTCTATTATATTATGACAGAACAGCTAGATCTACTGTCTCTATTATATTATCACAGACCAGCTAGATCTACTGTCTCATTTATATTATGACAGACCAGCTAGATCTACTGTCTCATTTATATGTTTACAGACCAGCTAGATCTACTGTCTCTATTATATAATGACAGACCAGCTAGATCTACTGTCTCATTTATTTGATTACAGACCAGCTAGATCTACTGTCTCTACTATATAATGACAGACCAGCTAGATCTACTGTCTCTATTATAGTATGACAGACCAGCTATATCTACTGTCTCTATTACATTATGACAGACCAGCTAGATCTACTGTCTCTATTATATTATGGCAGACCAGCTATGTCTAGTGTCACTATTATAATATGACAGACCAGCTAGATCTACTGTCTCTATTGTACTATGACAGACCAGCTAGATCTACTGTCTCTATTACATTATGACAGACCTGCTAGATCTACTGTCATTGTTATATTATGACAGACCAGCTAGATCTAATGTCTTTGTTATATTATGTCAGACCAGCTAGACCTGCTGTCTCTATTATATTATGACTGACCAGCTAGATCTACTGTCTCTATTATATTATGACAGACCAGCTATGTCTACTGTCTCTATTATATTATGACAGACCAGCTAGATCTACTTTCTCTATTATATTATGACAGACCAGCTAGTTCTACTGTCTCATTTATATTATGACAGACCAGCTAGATCTACTGTCTCATTTATATGATTACAGACCAGCTAGATCTACTGTCTCATTTATATGATTACAGACCAGCTAGATCTACTGTCTCTATTATATAATGACAGACCAGCTAGATCTACTGTCTCATTTATTTGATTACAGACCAGCTAGATCTACTGTCTCTATTATATAATGACAGACCAGCTAGATCTACTGTCTCTATTATATTATGACAGACCAGCTAGATCTACTGTCTCTATTATATTATGACAGACCAGCTAGATCTACTGTCTCTATTACATTATGACAGACCAGCTAGACCTACTGTGTCTATTACGTTATGACAGACCAGCTAGATCTACTGTCTTTGTTACATTATGACAGACCAGCTAGATCTACTGTCTCTATTATCGTATGACATACCAGCTACATCTACTGTCTCTATTATATTATGACAGACCAGCTAGATCTACTGTCTCTATTATAGTATGACAGACCAGCTATATCTACTGTCTCTATTACATTATGACAGACCAGCTAGATCTCCTGTCTCTATTACATTATGACAGACCAGCTAGATCTACTGTCTCTATTATATTATGACAGAACAGCTAGATCTACTGTCTCTATTATATTATCACAGACCAGCTAGATCTACTGTCTCATTTATATTATGACAGACCAGCTAGATCTACTGTCTCATTTATATGTTTACAGACCAGCTAGATCTACTGTCTCTATTATATAATGACAGACCAGCTAGATCTACTGTCTCTATTATATAATGACAGACCAGCTAGATCTACTGTCTCATTTATTTGATTACAGACCAGCTAGATCTACTGTCTCTACTATATAATGACAGACCAGCTAGATCTACTGTCTCTATTATAGTATGACAGACCAGCTATATCTACTGTCTCTATTACATTATGACAGACCAGCTAGATCTACTGTCTCTATTATATTATGGCAGACCAGCTATGTCTAGTGTCACTATTATAATATGACAGACCAGCTAGATCTACTGTCTCTATTGTACTATGACAGACCAGCTAGATCTACTGTCTCTATTACATTATGACAGACCTGCTAGATCTACTGTCTTTGTTATATTATGACAGACCAGCTAGATCTAATGTCTTTGTTATATTATGTCAGACCAGCTAGACCTGCTGTCTCTATTATATTATGACTGACCAGCTAGATCTACTGTCTCTATTATATTATGACAGACCAGCTATGTCTACTGTCTCTATTATATTATGACAGACCAGCTAGATCTACTTTCTCTATTATATTATGACAGACCAGCTAGTTCTACTGTCTCATTTATATTATGACAGACCAGCTAGATCTACTGTCTCATTTATATGATTACAGACCAGCTAGATCTACTGTCTCATTTATATGATTACAGACCAGCTAGATCTACTGTCTCTATTATATAATGACAGACCAGCTAGATCTACTGTCTCATTTATTTGATTACAGACCAGCTAGATCTACTGTCTCTATTATATAATGACAGACCAGCTAGATCTACTGTCTCTATTATATTATGACAGACCAGCTAGATCTACTGTCTCTATTATATTATGACAGACCAGCTAGATCTACTGTCTCTATTACATTATGACAGACCAGCTAGACCTACTGTGTCTATTACGTTATGACAGACCAGCTAGATCTACTGTCTTTGTTACATTATGACAGACCAGCTAGATCTACTGTCTCTATTATCGTATGACATACCAGCTACATCTACTGTCTCTATTATATTATGACAGACCAGCTAGATCTACTGTCTCTATTATAGTATGACAGACCAGCTATATCTACTGTCTCTATTATATTATGACAGAACAGCTAGATCTACTGTCTCTATTATATTATCACAGACCAGCTAGATCTACTGTCTCATTTATATTATGACAGACCAGCTAGATCTACTGTCTCATTTATATGATTACAGACCAGCTAGATATATTGTCTCTATTATATAATGACAGACCAGCTAGATCTACTGTCTCTATTATATTATGACAGACCAGCTAGATCTACTGTCTCTATTATAGTATGACAGACCAGCTATATCTACTGTCTCTATTATATTATGACAGAACAGCTAGATCTACTGTCTCTATTATATTATCACAGACCAGCTAGATCTACTGTCTCATTTATATTATGACAGACCAGCTAGATCTACTGTCTCATTTATATGATTACAGACCAGCTAGATATATTGTCTCTATTATATAATGACAGACCAGCTAGATCTACTGTCTCTATTATATTATGACAGACCAGCTAGATCTACTGTATCTATTACATTATGACAGACCAGCTAGTTCTACTGTCTCATTTATATTATGACAGACCAGCTAGATCTACTGTGTCATTTATATGATTACAGACCAGCTAGATCTACTGTCTCTATTATATAATGACAGACCAGCTAGATCTACTGTCTCATTTATTTGATTACAGACCAGCTAGATCTACTGTCTCTATTATATAATGACAGACCAGCTAGATCTACTGTCTCTATTATATTATGACAGACCAGCTAGATCTACTGTCTCTATTATATTATGACAGACCAGCTAGATCTACTGTCTCTATTACATTATGACAGACCAGCTAGACCTACTGTGTCTATTACATTATGACAGACCAGCTAGATCTACTGTCTTTGTTACATTATGACAGACCAGCTAGATCTACTGTCTCCATTATATTATGACAGACCAGCTAGATCTACTGTCTCTATTATCGTATGATATACCAGCTACATCTACTGTCGCTATTATATTATGACAGACCAGCTAGATTTACTGTCTCTATTATAGTATGACAGACCAGCTATATCTACTGTCTCTATTACATTATGACAGACCAGCTAGATCTACTGTCTCTATTACATTATGACAGACCAGCTAGATCTACTGTCTCTATTATATTATGACAGAACAGCTAGATCTACTGTCTCTATTATATAATGACAGACCAGCTAGATCTACTGTCTCATTTATATTATGACAGACCAGCTAGATCTACTGTCTCATTTATATGATTACAGACCAGCTAGATCTACTTTCTCTATTATATAATGACAGACCAGCTAGATCTACTGTCTCTATTATATTATGACAGACCAGCTAGATCTACTGTCTCTATTATATTATGACAGACCAGCTAGATCTACTGTCTCTATTACATTATGACAGACCCGCTAGACCTACTGTGTCTATTACATTATGACAGACCAGCTAGATCTACTGTCTCTATTTATATTATGTCAGACCAGCTAGACCTACTGTCTCTATTATATTATGACAGACCAGCTAGATCTACTGTCTCTTTGTCTCTATTGTATTATGACAGACCAGCTATTTCTACTGTCTTTGTTATATTATGTCAGACCAGCTAGACCTGCTGTCTCTATTGTATTATGACTGACCAGCTAGATCTACTGTCTCTATTATATTATGACAGACCAGCTATGTCTACTGTCTCTATTATATTATGACAGACCAGCTAGATCTACTTTCTCTATTATATTATCACAGACCAGCTAGATCTACTGTCTCTATTACATTATGACAGACCAGCTAGTTCTACTGTCTCATTTATATTATGACAGACCAGCTAGATCTACTGTCTCATTTATATGATTACAGACCAGCTAGATCTACTGTCTCTATTATATAATGACAGACCAGCTAGATCTACTGTCTCATTTATTTGATTACAGACCAGCTAGATCTACTGTCTCTATTATATAATGACAGACCAGCTAGATCTACTGTCTCTATTATATTATGACAGACCAGCTAGATCTACTGTCTCTATTATATTATGACAGACCAGCTAGATCTACTGTCTCTATTACATTATGACAGACCAGCTAGACCTACTGTGTCTATTACATTATGACAGACCAGCTAGATCTACTGTCTTTGTTACATTATGACAGACCAGCTAGATCTACTTTCTCTATTATATAATGACAGACCAGCTAGATCTACTGTCTCTATTATATTATGACAGACCAGCTAGATCTACTGTCTCTATTATATTATGACAGACCAGCTAGATCTACTGTCTCTATTACATTATGACAGACCCGCTAGACCTACTGTGTCTATTACATTATGACAGACCAGCTAGATCTACTGTCTCTATTTATATTATGTCAGACCAGCTAGACCTACTGTCTCTATTATATTATGACAGACCAGCTACATCTACTGTCTCTTTGTCTCTATTGTATTATGACAGACCAGCTATTTCTAATGTCTTTGTTATATTATGTCAGACCAGCTAGACCTGCTGTCTCTATTATATTATGACTGACCAGCTAGATCTACTGTCTCTATTATATTATGACAGACAGGCTATGTCTACTGTCTCTATTATATTATGACAGACCAGCTAGATCTACTTTCTCTATTATTTTATCACAGACCAGCTAGATCTACTGTCTCTATTACATTATGACAGACCAGCTAGTTCTACTGTCTCATTTATATTATGACAGACCAGCTAGATCTACTGTCTCATTTATATGATTACAGACCAGCTAGATCTACTGTCTCTATTATATAATGACAGACCAGCTAGATCTACTGTCTCATTTATTTGATTACAGACCAGCTAGATCTACTGTCTCTATTATATAATGACAGACCAGCTAGATCTACTGTCTCTATTATATTATGACAGACCAGCTAGATCTACTGTCTCTATTATATTATGACAGACCAGCTAGATCTACTGTCTCTATTACATTATGACAGACCAGCTAGACCTACTGTGTCTATTACATTATGACAGACCAGCTAGATCTACTGTCTTTGTTACATTATGACAGACCAGCTAGATCTACTGTCTCTATTATCGTATGACAGACCAGCTATATCTACTGTCTCTATTACATTATGACAGACCAGCTAGATCTACTGTCTCTATTACATTATGACAGACCAGCTAGATCTACTGTCTCTATTATATTATGACAGAACAGCTAGATCTACTGTCTCTATTATATTATCACAGACCAGCTAGATCTACTGTCTCATTTATATTATGACAGACCAGCTAGATCTACTGTCTCATTTATATGATTACAGACCAGCTAGATCTACTGTCTCTATTATATAATGACAGACCAGCTAGATCTACTGTCTCTATTATATTATGACAGACCAGCTAGATCTACTGTATCTATTACATTATGACAGACCAGCTAGTTCTACTGTCTCATTTATATTATGACAGACCAGCTAGATCTACTGTGTCATTTATATGATTACAGACCAGCTAGATCTACTGTCTCTATTATATAATGACAGACCAGCTAGATCTACTGTCTCTATTATATTATGACAGGCCAGCTAGATCTACTGTCTCTATTATATTATGGCAGACCAGCTATGTCTAGTGTCACTATTATAATATGACAGACCATCTAGATCTACTGTCTCTATTACATTATGACAGACCAGCTAGATCTACTGTCTCTATTACATTATGACAGACCAGCTAGATCTACTGTCTCTATTACATTATGACAGACCAGCTAGATCTACTGTCTCTATTATATTATGGCAGACCAGCTATGTCTAGTGTCACTATTATAATATGACAGACCAGCTAGATCTACTGTCTCTATTGTACTATGACAGACCAGCTAGATCTACTGTCTCTATTACATTATGACAGACCAGCTAGATCTACTGTCTTTGTTATATTATGACAGACCAGCTAGATCTACTGTCTTTGTTATATTATGTCAGACCAGCTAGACCTGCTGTCTCTATTATATTATGACTGACCAGCTAGATCTACTGTCTCTATTATATTATGACAGACCAGCTATGTCTACTGTCTCTATTATATTATGACAGACCAGCTAGATCTACTTTCTCTATTATATTATCACAGAACAGCTAGATCTACTGTCTCTATTACATTATGACAGACCAGCTAGTTCTACTGTCTCATTTATATTATGACAGACCAGCTAGATCTACTGTCTCATTTATATGATTACAGACCAGCTAGATCTACTGTCTCTATTATATAATGACAGACCAGCTAGATCTACTGTCTCATTTATTTGATTACAGACCAGCTATATCTACTGTCTCTATTATATAATGACAGACCAGCTAGATCTACTGTCTCTATTATATTATGACATACCAGCTAGATCTACTGTCTCTATTACATTATGACAGACCAGCTAGACCTACTGTGTCTATTACATTATGACAGACCAGCTAGATCTACTGTCTTTGTTACATTATGACAGACCAGCTAGATCTACTGTCTCTATTATCGTATGACATACCAGCTACATCTACTGTCTCTATTATATTATGACAGACCAGCTAGATCTACTGTCTCTATTATATTATGACAGACCAGCTATATCTACTGTCTCTATTACATTATGACAGACCAGCTAGATCTACTGTCTCTATTACATTATGACAGACCAGCTAGATCTACTGTCTCTATTATATTATGACAGAACAGCTAGATCTACTGTCTCTATTATATTATCACAGACCAGCTAGATCTACTGTCTCATTTATATTATGACAGACCAGCTAGATCTACTGTCTCATTTATATGATTACAGACCAGCTAGATCTACTGTCTCTATTATATAATGACAGCCCAGCTAGATCTACTGTCTCTATTATATTATGACAGACCAGCTAGATCTACTGTATCTATTACATTATGACAGACCAGCTAGTTCTACTGTCTCATTTATATTATGACAGACCAGCTAGATCTACTGTGTCATTTATATGATTACAGACCAGCTAGATCTACTGTCTCTATTATATAATGACAGACCAGCTAGATCTACTGTCTCATTTATTTGATTACAGACCAGCTAGATCTACTGTCTCTATTATATAATGACAGACCAGCTAGATCTACTGTCTCTATTATATTATGACAGACCAGCTAGATCTACTGTCTCTATTATATTATGACAGACCAGCTAGATCTACTGTCTCTATTACATTATGACAGACCAGCTAGACCTACTGTGTCTATTACATTATGACAGACCAGCTAGATCTACTGTCTTTGTTACATTATGACAGACCAGCTAGATCTACTGTCTCTATTATATTATGACAGACCAGCTAGATCTACTGTCTCTATTATCATATGACATACCAGCTACATCTACTGTCTCTATTATATTATGACAGACCAGCTAGATCTACTGTCTCTATTATAGTATGACAGACCAGCTATATCTACTGTCTCATTTATATTATGACAGACCTGCTAGATCTACTGTCTCATTTATATGATTACAGACCAGCTAGATCTACTGTCTCTATTATATAATGACAGACCAGCTAGATCTACTGTCTCATTTATATGATTACAGACCAGCTAGATCTACTGTCTCTATTATATAATAACAGACCAGCTAGATCTACTGTCTCTATTATATTATGACAGACCAGCTAGATCTACTGTCTCTATTATATTATGACAGACCAGCTAGATCTACTGTCTCTATTACATTATGACAGACCAGCTAGACCTACTGTGTCTATTACATTATGACAGACCAGCTAGATCTACTGTCTTTGTTACATTATGACAGACCAGCTAGATCTACTGTCTCTATTATATTATGACAGACCACCTAGATCTACTGTCTCTAATATAGTATGACAGACCAGCTATATCTACTGTCTCTATTATCGTATGACAGACCAGCTAGATCTACTGTCTCTATTATATTATGACAGACCAGCTAGAACTACTGTCTCTATTATAGTATGACAGACCAGCTATATCTATTTTCTCTATTACATTATGACAGACCAGCTAGATCTACTGTCTCCATTACATTATGACAGACCAGCTAGATCTACTGTCTCTATTACATTATGACAGACCAGCTAGATCTACTGTCTCTATTATATTTTGACAGACCAGCTAGATCTACTGTCTCTATTACATTATGACAGACCAGCTAGATCTACTGTCTCTATTACATTATGACAGACCAGCTCGATCTACTGTCTCTATTACATTATGACAGAACAGCTAGATCTACTGTCTCTATCACATTATCACAGAGCAGCTAGATCTTCTGTCTCTATTACATTATGACAGACCAGCTAGATATACTGTCTCTATTATATAATGACAGACCAGCTAGATCTACTGTCTCTTTTATATAATGACAGACCAGCTAGATCTACTGTCTCATTTACATTATGACAGACCAGCTAGATCTACTGTCTCATTTATATTATGACAGACCAGCTAGATCTACTGTCTCATTTATATTATTACAGACCAGCTAGATCTACTGTCTCTATTATATAATGACAGACCAGCTAGATCTACTGTCTCTATTATATTATGACAGGCCAGCTAGATCTACTGTCTCTATTATATTATGGCAGACCAGCTATGTCTAGTGTCACTATTATATTATCACAGACCAGCTAGATCTACTGTCTCTATTACATTATGACAGACCAGCTAGATCTACTGTCTCTATTACATTATGACAGACCAGCTAGATCTACTGTCTCTATTATATTATGACAGATCAGCTAGATCTACTGTCTCTATTGTACTATGACAGACCAGCTAGATCTACTGTATCTATTACATTATGACAGACCAGCTAGATCTACTGTCTTTGTTATATTATGACAGACCAGCTAGATCTACTGTCTTTGTTATATTATGTCAGACCAGCTAGACCTGCTGTCTCTATTATATTATGACTGACCAGCTAGATCTACTGTCTCTATTATATTATGACAGACCAGCTATGTCTACTGTCTCTATTATATTATGACAGACCAGCTAGATCTACTTTCTCTATTATATTATCACAGACCAGCTAGATCTACTGTCTCTATTACATTATGACAGACCAGCTAGTTCTACTGTCTCATTTATATTATGACAGACCAGCTAGATCTACTGTCTCATTTATATGATTACAGACCAGCTAGATCTACTGTCTCTATTATATTATGACAGACCAGCTAGATCTAATGTCTCTATTACATTATGACAGACCAGCTAGACCTACTGTGTCTATTACATTATGACAGACCAGCTAGATCTACTGTCTTTGTTACATTATGACAGACCAGCTAGATCTACTGTCTCTATTATCGTATGACATACCAGCTACATCTACTCTCTATTATATTATGACAGACCAGCTAGATCTACTGTCTCTATTACATTATGACAGACCAGCTAGATCTACTGTCTCTATTATATTATGACAGAACAGCTAGATCTACTGTCTCTATTATATTATCACAGACCAGCTAGATCTACTGTCTCATTTATATTATGACAGACCAGCTAGATCTACTGTCTCATTTATATGATTACAGACCAGCTAGATCTACTGTCTCTATTATATAATGACAGACCAGCTAGATCTACTGTCTCTGTTATATTATGACAGACCAGCTAGATCTACTGTATCTATTACATTATGACAGACCAGCTAGTTCTACTGTCTCATTTATATTATGACAGACCAGCTAGATCTACTGTGTCATTTATATGATTACAGACCAGCTAGATCTACTGTCTCTATTATATAATGACAGACCAGCTAGATCTACTGTCTCATTTATTTGATTACACACCAGCTAGATCTACTGTCTCTATTATATAATGACAGACCAGCTAGATCTACTGTCTCTATTATATTATGACAGACCAGCTAGATCTACTGTCTCTATTATATTATGACAGACCAGCTAGATCTACTGTCTCTATTACATTATGACAGACCAGCTAGACCTACTGTGTCTATTACATTATGACAGACCAGCTAGATCTACTGTCTTTGTTACATTATGACAGACCAGCTAGATCTACTGTCTCATTTATATTATGACAGACCAGCTAGATCTACTGTCTCATTTATATGATTACAGACCAGCTAGATCTACTGTCTCTATTATATAATGACAGACCAGCTAGATCTACTGTCTCATTTATTTGATTACAGACCAGCTAGATCTACTGTCTCTATTATATAATGACAGACCAGCTAGATCTACTGTCTCTATTATATTATGACAGACCAGCTAGATCTACTGTCTCTATTATATTATGACAGACCAGCTAGATCTACTGTCTCTATTACATTATGACAGACCAGCTAGACCTACTGTGTCTATTACATTATGACAGACCAGCTAGATCTACTGTCTTTGTTACATTATGACAGACCAGCTAGATCTACTGTCTCTATTATCGTATGACAGACCAGCTATATCTACTGTCTCTATTACATTATGACAGACCAGCTAGATCTACTGTCTCTATTACATTATGACAGACCAGCTAGATCTACTGTCTCTATTATATTATGACAGAACAGCTAGATCTACTGTCTCTATTATATTATCACAGACCAGCTAGATCTACTGTCTCATTTATATTATGACAGACCAGCTAGATCTACTGTCTCTATTATATTATGACAGACCAGCTAGATCTACTGTATCTATTACATTATGACAGACCAGCTAGTTCTACTGTCTCATTTATATTATGACAGACCAGCTAGATCTACTGTGTCATTTATATGATTACAGACCAGCTAGATCTACTGTCTCTATTATATAATGACAGACCAGCTAGATCTACTGTCTCTATTATATTATGACAGGCCAGCTAGATCTACTGTCTCTATTATATTATGGCAGACCAGCTATGTCTAGTGTCACTATTATAATATGACAGACCATCTAGATCTACTGTCTCTATTACATTATGACAGACCAGCTAGATCTACTGTCTCTATTACATTATGACAGACCAGCTAGATCTACTGTCTCTATTACATTATGACAGACCAGCTAGATCTACTGTCTCTATTATATTATGGCAGACCAGCTATGTCTAGTGTCACTATTATAATATGACAGACCAGCTAGATCTACTGTCTCTATTGTACTATGACAGACCAGCTAGATCTACTGTCTCTATTACATTATGACAGACCAGCTAGATCTACTGTCTTTGTTATATTATGACAGACCAGCTAGATCTACTGTCTTTGTTATATTATGTCAGACCAGCTAGACCTGCTGTCTCTATTATATTATGACTGACCAGCTAGATCTACTGTCTCTATTATATTATGACAGACCAGCTATGTCTACTGTCTCTATTATATTATGACAGACCAGCTAGATCTACTTTCTCTATTATATTATCACAGAACAGCTAGATCTACTGTCTCTATTACATTATGACAGACCAGCTAGTTCTACTGTCTCATTTATATTATGACAGACCAGCTAGATCTACTGTCTCATTTATATGATTACAGACCAGCTAGATCTACTGTCTCTATTATATAATGACAGACCAGCTAGATCTACTGTCTCATTTATTTGATTACAGACCAGCTAGATCTACTGTCTCTATTATATAATGACAGACCAGCTAGATCTACTGTCTCTATTATATTATGACATACCAGCTAGATCTACTGTCTCTATTACATTATGACAGACCAGCTAGACCTACTGTGTCTATTACATTATGACAGACCAGCTAGATCTACTGTCTTTGTTACATTATGACAGACCAGCTAGATCTACTGTCTCTATTATCGTATGACATACCAGCTACATCTACTGTCTCTATTATATTATGACAGACCAGCTAGATCTACTGTCTCTATTATATTATGACAGACCAGCTATATCTACTGTCTCTATTACATTATGACAGACCAGCTAGATCTACTGTCTCTATTACATTATGACAGACCAGCTAGATCTACTGTCTCTATTATATTATGACAGAACAGCTAGATCTACTGTCTCTATTATATTATCACAGACCAGCTAGATCTACTGTCTCATTTATATTATGACAGACCAGCTAGATCTACTGTCTCATTTATATGATTACAGACCAGCTAGATCTACTGTCTCTATTATATAATGACAGCCCAGCTAGATCTACTGTCTCTATTATATTATGACAGACCAGCTAGATCTACTGTATCTATTACATTATGACAGACCAGCTAGTTCTACTGTCTCATTTATATTATGACAGACCAGCTAGATCTACTGTGTCATTTATATGATTACAGACCAGCTAGATCTACTGTCTCTATTATATAATGACAGACCAGCTAGATCTACTGTCTCATTTATTTGATTACAGACCAGCTAGATCTACTGTCTCTATTATATAATGACAGACCAGCTAGATCTACTGTCTCTATTATATTATGACAGACCAGCTAGATCTACTGTCTCTATTATATTATGACAGACCAGCTAGATCTACTGTCTCTATTACATTATGACAGACCAGCTAGACCTACTGTGTCTATTACATTATGACAGACCAGCTAGATCTACTGTCTTTGTTACATTATGACAGACCAGCTAGATCTACTGTCTCTATTATATTATGACAGACCAGCTAGATCTACTGTCTCTATTATCATATGACATACCAGCTACATCTACTGTCTCTATTATATTATGACAGACCAGCTAGATCTACTGTCTCTATTATAGTATGACAGACCAGCTATATCTACTGTCTCATTTATATTATGACAGACCTGCTAGATCTACTGTCTCATTTATATGATTACAGACCAGCTAGATCTACTGTCTCTATTATATAATGACAGACCAGCTAGATCTACTGTCTCATTTATATGATTACAGACCAGCTAGATCTACTGTCTCTATTATATAATAACAGACCAGCTAGATCTACTGTCTCTATTATATTATGACAGACCAGCTAGATCTACTGTCTCTATTATATTATGACAGACCAGCTAGATCTACTGTCTCTATTACATTATGACAGACCAGCTAGACCTACTGTGTCTATTACATTATGACAGACCAGCTAGATCTACTGTCTTTGTTACATTATGACAGACCAGCTAGATCTACTGTCTCTATTATATTATGACAGACCACCTAGATCTACTGTCTCTAATATAGTATGACAGACCAGCTATATCTACTGTCTCTATTATCGTATGACAGACCAGCTAGATCTACTGTCTCTATTATATTATGACAGACCAGCTAGAACTACTGTCTCTATTATAGTATGACAGACCAGCTATATCTATTTTCTCTATTACATTATGACAGACCAGCTAGATCTACTGTCTCCATTACATTATGACAGACCAGCTAGATCTACTGTCTCTATTACATTATGACAGACCAGCTAGATCTACTGTCTCTATTATATTTTGACAGACCAGCTAGATCTACTGTCTCTATTACATTATGACAGACCAGCTAGATCTACTGTCTCTATTACATTATGACAGACCAGCTCGATCTACTGTCTCTATTACATTATGACAGAACAGCTAGATCTACTGTCTCTATCACATTATCACAGACCAGCTAGATCTTCTGTCTCTATTACATTATGACAGACCAGCTAGATATACTGTCTCTATTATATAATGACAGACCAGCTAGATCTACTGTCTCATTTATATTATGACAGACCAGCTAGATCTACTGTCTCATTTATATTATTACAGACCAGCTAGATCTACTGTCTCTATTATATAATGACAGACCAGCTAGATCTACTGTCTCTATTATATTATGACAGGCCAGCTAGATCTACTGTCTCTATTATATTATGGCAGAACAGCTATGTCTAGTGTCACTATTATATTATCACAGACCAGCTAGATCTACTGTCTCTATTACATTATGACAGACCAGCTAGATCTACTGTCTCTATTACATTATGACAGACCAGCTAGATCTACTGTCTCTATTATATTATGACAGATCAGCTAGATCTACTGTCTCTATTGTACTATGACAGACCAGCTAGATCTACTGTATCTATTACATTATGACAGACCAGCTAGATCTACTGTCTTTGTTATATTATGACAGACCAGCTAGATCTACTGTCTTTGTTATATTATGTCAGACCAGCTAGACCTGCTGTCTCTATTATATTATGACTGACCAGCTAGATCTACTGTCTCTATTATATTATGACAGACCAGCTATGTCTACTGTCTCTATTATATTATGACAGACCAGCTAGATCTACTTTCTCTATTATATTATCACAGACCAGCTAGATCTACTGTCTCTATTACATTATGACAGACCAGCTAGTTCTACTGTCTCATTTATATTATGACAGACCAGCTAGATCTACTGTCTCATTTATATGATTACAGACCAGCTAGATCTACTGTCTCTATTATATTATGACAGACCAGCTAGATCTAATGTCTCTATTACATTATGACAGACCAGCTAGACCTACTGTGTCTATTACATTATGACAGACCAGCTAGATCTACTGTCTTTGTTACATTATGACAGACCAGCTAGATCTACTGTCTCTATTATCGTATGACATACCAGCTACATCTACTCTCTATTATATTATGACAGACCAGCTAGATCTACTGTCTCTATTACATTATGACAGACCAGCTAGATCTACTGTCTCTATTATATTATGACAGAACAGCTAGATCTACTGTCTCTATTATATTATCACAGACCAGCTAGATCTACTGTCTCATTTATATTATGACAGACCAGCTAGATCTACTGTCTCATTTATATGATTACAGACCAGCTAGATCTACTGTCTCTATTATATAATGACAGACCAGCTAGATCTACTGTCTCTCTTATATTATGACAGACCAGCTAGATCTACTGTATCTATTACATTATGACAGACCAGCTAGTTCTACTGTCTCATTTATATTATGACAGACCAGCTAGATCTACTGTGTCATTTATATGATTACAGACCAGCTAGATCTACTGTCTCTATTATATAATGACAGACCAGCTAGATCTACTGTCTCATTTATTTGATTACACACCAGCTAGATCTACTGTCTCTATTATATAATGACAGACCAGCTAGATCTACTGTCTCTATTATATTATGACAGACCAGCTAGATCTACTGTCTCTATTATATTATGACAGACCAGCTAGATCTACTGTCTCTATTACATTATGACAGACCAGCTAGACCTACTGTGTCTATTACATTATGACAGACCAGCTAGATCTACTGTCTTTGTTACATTATGACAGACCAGCTAGATCTACTGTCTCTATTATATTATGACAGACCACCTAGATCTACTGTCTCTATTATAGTATGACAGACCAGCTATATCTACTGTCTCTATTATCGTATGACAGACCAGCTAGATCTACTGTCTCTATTATATTATGACAGACCAGCTAGATCTACTGTCTCTATTATAGTATGACAGACCAGCTATATCTATTTTCTCTATTACATTATGACAGACCAGCTAGATATACTGTCTCCATTACATTATGACAGACCAGCTAGATCTACTGTCTCTATTACATTATGACAGACCAGCTATATCTACTGTCTCTATTATATTTTGACAGACCAGCTAGATCTACTGTCTCTATTACATTATGACAGACCAGCTAGATCTACTGTCTCTATTACATTATGACAGACCAGCTCGATCTACTGTCTCTATTACATTATGACAGAACAGCTAGATCTACTGTCTCTATTACATTATGACAGACCAGCTAGATCTACTGTCTCTATCACATTATCACAGACCAGCTAGATCTTCTGTCTCTATTACATTATGACAGACCAGCTAGATATACTGTCTCTATTATATAATGACAGACCAGCTAGATCTACTGTCTCTTTTATATAATGACAGACCAGCTAGATCTACTGTCTCATTTACATTATGACAGACCAGCTAGATCTACTGTCTCATTTATATTATGACAGACCAGCTAGATCTACTGTCTCATTTATATTATTACAGACCAGCTAGATCTACTGTCTCTATTATATAATGACAGACCAGCTAGATCTACTGTCTCTATTATATTATGACAGGCCAGCTAGATCTACTGTCTCTATTATATTATGGCAGACCAGCTATGTCTAGTGTCACTATTATAATATGACAAGACCAGCTAGATCTACTGTCTCAATTATATTGTGACAGACCAGCTAGATCTAATGTCTCTATTATATTATCACAGACCAGCTAGATCTACTGTCTCTATTACATTATGACAGACCAGCTAGATCTACTGTCTCTATTACATTATGACAGACCAGCTAGATCTACTGTCTCTATTACATTATGACAGACCAGCTAGATCTACTGTCTCTATTATATTATGGCAGACCAGCTATGTCTAGTGTCACTATTATAATATGACAGACCAGCTAGATCTACTGTCTCTATTGTACTATGACAGACCAGCTAGATCTACTGTCTCTATTACATTATGACAGACCAGCTAGATCTACTGTCTTTGTTATATTATGACAGACCAGCTAGATCTACTGTCTTTGTTATATTATGTCAGACCAGCTAGACCTGCTGTCTCTATTATATTATGACTGACCAGCTAGATCTACTGTCTCTATTATATTATGACAGACCAGCTATGTCTACTGTCTCTATTATATTATGACAGACCAGCTAGATCTACTTTCTCTATTATATTATCACAGACCAGCTAGATCTACTGTCTCTATTACATTATGACAGAACAGCTAGTTCTACTGTCTCATTTATATTATGACAGACCAGCTAGATCTACTGTGTCATTTATATGATTACAGACCAGCTAGATCAACTGTCTCTATTATATAATGACAGACCAGCTAGATCTACTGTCTCATTTATTTGATTACAGACCAGCTAGATCTACTGTCTCTATTATATAATGACAGACCAGCTAGATCTACTGTCTCTATTTTATTATGACAGACCAGCTAGATCTACTGTCTCTATTATATTATGACAGACCAGCTAGATCTACTGTCTCTATTACATTATGACAGACCAGCTAGACCTACTGTGTCTATTACATTATGACAGACCAGCTAGATCTACTGTCTTTGTTACATTATGACAGACCAGCTAGATCTACTGTCTCGATTATCGTATGACATACCAGCTACATCTACTGTCTCTATTATATTATGACAGACCAGCTAGATCTACTGTCTCTATTATAGTATGACAGACCAGCTATATCTACTGTCTCTATTACATTATGACAGACCAGCTAGATCTACTGTCTCTATTACATTATGACAGACCAGCTAGATCTACTGTCTCTATTATATTATGACAGAACAGATAGATCTACTGTCTCTATTATATTATCACAGACCAGCTAGATCTACTGTCTCATTTATATTATGACAGACCAGCTAGATCTACTGTGTCATTTATATGATTACAGACCAGCTAGATCTACTGTCTCTATTATATTATGACAGAACAGCTAGATCTACTGTCTCTATTATATTATCACAGACCAGCTAGATCTACTGTCTCATTTATATTATGACAGACCAGCTAGATCTACTGTGTCATTTATATGATTACAGACCAGCTAGATCTACTGTCTCTATTATATAATGACAGACCAGCTAGATCTACTGTCTCATTTATTTGATTACAGACCAGCTAGATCTACTGTCTCTATTATATAATGACAGACCAGCTAGATCTACTGTCTCTATTATATTATGACAGACCAGCTAGATCTACTGTCTCTATTATATTATGACAGACCAGCTAGATCTACTGTCTCTATTACATTATGACAGACCAGCTAGACCTACTGTGTCTATTACATTATGACAGACCAGCTAGATCTACTGTCTTTGTTACATTATGACAGACCAGCTAGATCTACTGTCTCTATTATATTATGACACAGCTAGATCTACTGTCTCTATTATCGTATGACATACCAGCTACATCTACTGTCTCTATTATATTATGACAGACCAGCTAGATCTACTGTCTCTATTACATTATGACAGACCAGCTAGATCTACTGTCTCTATTTATATTATGTCAGACCACCTAGACCTACTGTCTCTATTATATTATGACAGACCAGCTAGATCTACTGTCTCTTTGTCTCTATTGTATTATGACAGACCAGCTATTTCTACTGTCTTTGTTATATTATGTCAGACCAGCTAGACCTGCTGTCTCTATTATATTATGACTGACCAGCTAGATCTACTGTCTCTATTATATTATGACAGACCAGCTATGTCTACTGTCTCTATTATATTATGACAGACCAGCTAGATCTACTTTCTCTATTATATTATCACAGACCAGCTAGATCTACTGTCTCTATTACATTATGACAGACCAGCTAGTTCTACTGTCTCATTTATATTATGACAGACCAGCTAGATCTACTGTCTCATTTATATGATTACAGACCAGCTAGATCTACTGTCTCTATTATATAATGACAGACCAGCTAGATCTACTGTCTCATTTATTTGATTAAAGACCAACTAGATCTACTGTCTCTATTATATAATGACAGACCAGCTAGATCTACTGTCTCTATTATATTATGACAGACCAGCTAGATCTACTGTCTCTATTACATTATGACAGACCAGCTAGACCTACTGTGTCTATTACATTATGACAGACCAGCTAGATCTACTGTCTTTGTTACATTATGACAGACCAGCTAGACCTACTGTCTCTATTATAGTATGACAGACCAGCTATATCTACTGTCTCTATTACATTATGACAGACCAGCTAGATCTACTGTCTCTATTACATTATGACAGACCAGCTAGATCTACTGTCTCTATTATATTATGACAGAACAGCTAGATCTACTGTCTCTATTATATTATCACAGACCAGCTAGATCTACTGTCTCATTTATATTATGACAGACCAGCTAGATCTACTGTCTCATTTATATGATTACAGACCAGCTAGATCTACTGTCTCTATTATATAATGACAGAACAGCTAGATCTACTGTCTCTATTATATTATGACAGACCAGCTAGATCTACTGTATCTATTACATTATGACAGACCAGCTAGTTCTACTGTCTCATTTATATTATGACAGACCAGCTAGATCTACTGTGTCATTTATATGATTACAGACCAGCTAGATCTACTGTCTCTATTATATAATGACAGACCAGCTAGATCTACTGTCTCATTTATTTGATTACAGACCAGCTAGATCTACTGTCTCTATTATATAATGACAGACCAGCTAGATCTACTGTCTCTATTATATTATGACAGACCAGCTAGATCTACTGTCTCTATTATATTATGACAGACCAGCTAGATCTACTGTCTCTATTACATTATGACAGACCAGCTAGACCTACTGTGTCTATTACATTATGACAGACCAGCTAGATCTACTGTCTCTATTATCGTATGACATACCAGCTACATCTACTGTCTCTATTATATTATGACAGACCAGCTAGATCTACTGTCTCTATTATAGTATGACAGACCAGCTATATCTACTGTCTCTATTACATTATGACAGACCAGCTAGATCTACTGTCTCTATTGCATTATGACAGACCAGCTAGATCTACTGTCTCTATTATATTATGACAGAACAGCTAGATCTACTGTCTCTATTATATAATGACAGACCAGCTAGACCTACTGTCTCATTTAAATTATGACAGACCAGCTAGATCTACTGTCTCATTTATATGATTACAGACCAGCTAGATCTACTGTCTCTATTATATAATGACAGACCAGCTAGATCTACTGTCTCTATTATATTATGACAGACCAGCTAGATCTACTGTCTCTATTATATTACGACAGACCAGCTAGATCTACTGTCTCTATTACATTATGACAGACCAGCTAGACCTACTGTGTCTATTACATTATGACAGACCAGCTAGATCTACTGTCTCTATTTATATTATGTCAGACCAGCTAGACCTACTGTCTCTATTATATTATGACAGACCAGCTAGATCTAATGTCTCTTTGTCTCTATTGTATTATGACAGACCAGCTATTTCTACTGTCTCTATTATATTATGACAGACCTACTAGATCTACTGTCTTTGTTACATTATGACAGACCAGCTAGATCTACTGTGTCATTTATATTATGACCGACCAGCTAGATCTATTGTCTCTATTGTACTATGACAGACCAGCTAGATCTACTGTCTCTATTACATTATGACAGACCAGCTAGATCTACTGTCTCTATTACATTATGACAGACCAGCTAGATCTACTGTCTCTATTATATTATGGCAGACCAGCTATGTCTAGTGTCACTATTATAATATGACAGACCAGCTAGATCTACTGTCTTTGTTATATTATGACAGACCAGCTAGATCTACTGTCTTTGTTATATTATGTCAGACCAGCTAGACCTGCTGTCTCTATTATATTATGACAGACCAGCTAGATCTACTGTCTCTATTATATTATGACAGACCAGCTAGATCTACTGCCTCTATTATATTATCACAGACCAGCTAGATCTACTGTCTCTATTACATTATGACAGACCAGCTAGTTCTACTGTCTCATTTATATTATGACAGACCTGCTAGATCTACTGTCTCATTTATATGATTACAGACCAGCTAGATCTACTGTCTCTATTATATAATGACAGACCAGCTAGATCTACTGTCTCATTTATATGATTACAGACCAGCTAGATCTACTGTCTCTATTATATAATAACAGACCAGCTAGATCTACTGTCTCTATTATATTATGACATACCAGCTAGATCTACTGTCCCTATTATATTATGACAGACCAGCTAGATCTACTGTCTCTATTACATTATGACAGACCAGCTAGACCTACTGTCTCTATTACATTATGACAGACCAGCTAGATCTACTGTCTCTATTACATTATGACAGACCAGCTCGATCTACTGTCTCTATTACATTATGACAGAACAGCTAGATCTACTGTCTCTATTACATTATGACAGACCAGCTAGATCTACTGTCTCTATCACATTATCACAGACCAGCTAGATCTTCTGTCTCTATTACATTATGACAGACCAGCTAGATATACTGTCTCTATTATATAATGACAGACCAGCTAGATCTACTGTCTCTTTTATATAATGACAGACCAGCTAGATCTACTGTCTCATTTACATTATGACAGACCAGCTAGATCTACTGTCTCATTTATATTATGACAGACCAGCTAGATCTACTGTCTCATTTATATTATTACAGACCAGCTAGATCTACTGTCTCTATTATATTATGACAGACCAGCTAGATCTACTGTCTCTATTATATTATGACAGACCAGCTAGATTTTTTATTTTATTTTACCTTTATTTAACCAGGCAAGTCAGTTAAGAACAAATTCTTATTTTCAATGACGGCCTGGGAACAGTGGGTTAACTGCCTGTTCAGGGGCAGAACGACAGATTTGTACCTTGTCAGCTCGGGGGTTTGAACTCGCAACCTTCCGGTTACTAGTCCAACGCTCTAACCACTAGGCTACCCTGCCGCCCCAGATCTACTGTCTCTATTATATTATGGCAGACCAGCTATGTCTAGTGTCACTATCATAATATGACAGACCAGCTAGATCTACTGTCTCTATTATATTGTGACAGACCAGCTAGATCTAATGTCTCTATTATATTATCACAGACCAGCTAGATCTACTGTCTCTATTACATTATGACAGACCAGCTAGATCTACTGTCTCTATTACATTATGACAGACCAGCTAGATCTACTGTCTCTATTACATTATGACAGACCAGCTAGATCTACTGTCTCTATTCTATTATGGCAGACCAGCTATGTCTAGTGTCACTATTATAATATGACAGACCAGCTAGATCTACTGTCTCTATTGTACTATGACAGACCAGCTAGATCTACTGTCTCTATTACATTATGACAGACCAGCTAGATCTACTGTCTTTGTTATATTATGACAGACCAGCTAGATCTACTGTCTTTGTTATATTATGTCAGACCAGCTAGACCTGCTGTCTCTATTATATTATGACTGACCAGCTAGATCTACTGTCTCTATTATATTATGACAGACCAGCTATGTCTACTGTCTCTATTATATTATGACAGACCAGCTAGATCTACTGTCTCATTTATATTATGACAGACCAGCTAGATCTACTGTGTCATTTATATGATTACAGACCAGCTAGATCTACTGTCTCTATTATATAATGACAGACCAGCTAGATCTACTGTCTCATTTATTTGATTACAGACCAGCTAGATCTACTGTCTCTATTATATATTGACAGACCAGCTAGATCTACTGTCTCTATTATATTATGACAGACCAGCTAGATCTACTGTCTCTATTATATTATGACAGACCAGCTAGATCTACTGTCTCTATTACATTATGACAGACCAGCTAGACCTACTGTGTCTATTACATTATGACAGACCAGCTAGATCTACTGTCTTTGTTACATTATGACAGACCAGCTAGATCTACTGTCTCTATTATATTATGACAGACCAGCTAGATCTACTGTCTCTATTATCGTATGACATACCAGCTACATCTACTGTTTCTATTATATTATGACAGACCAGCTAGATCTACTGTCTCTATTATAGTATGACAGACCAGCTATATCTACTGTCTCTATTACATTATGACAGACCAGCTAGATCTACTGTCTCTATTACATTATGACAGACCAGCTAGATCTACTGTCTCTATTATATTATCACAGACCAGCTAGATCTACTGTCTCTATTATATTATGACAGACCTTCTAGATCTACTGTCTCTATTATATTATGACAGACCAGCTAGATCTACTGTCTCTATTACATTATGACAGACCAGCTAGACCTACTGTGTCTATTACATTATGACAGACCAGCTAGATCTACTGTCTCTATTTATATTATGACAGACCAGCTAGACCTACTGTCTCTATTATATTATGACAGACCAGCTAGATCTACTGTCTCTATTACATTATGACAGACCAGCTCGATCTACTGTCTCTATTACATTATGACAGAACAGCTAGATCTACTGTCTCTATTACATTATGACAGACCAGCTAGATCTACTGTCTCTATCACATTATCACAGACCAGCTAGATCTTCTGTCTCTATTACATTATGACAGACCAGCTAGATATACTGTCTCTATTATATAATGACAGACCAGCTAGATCTACTGTCTCTTATATATAATGACAGACCAGCTAGATCTACTGTCTCATTTACATTATGACAGACCAGCTAGATCTACTGTCTCATTTATATTATGACAGACCAGCTAGATCTACTGTCTCATTTATATTATTACAGACCAGCTAGATCTACTGTCTCTATTATATTATGACAGACCAGCTAGATCTACTGTCTCTATTATATTATGACAGACCAGCTAGATCTACTGTCTCTATTATATTATGGCAGACCAGCTATGTCTAGTGTCACTATCATAATATGACAGACCAGCTAGATCTACTGTCTCTATTATATTGTGACAGACCAGCTAGATCTAATGTCTCTATTATATTATCACAGACCAGCTAGATCTACTGTCTCTATTACATTATGACAGACCAGCTAGATCTACTGTCTCTATTACATTATGACAGACCAGCTAGATCTACTGTCTCTATTACATTATGACAGACCAGCTAGATCTACTGTCTCTATTCTATTATGGCAGACCAGCTATGTCTAGTGTCACTATTATAATATGACAGACCAGCTAGATCTACTGTCTCTATTGTACTATGACAGACCAGCTAGATCTACTGTCTCTATTACATTATGACAGACCAGCTAGATCTACTGTCTTTGTTATATTATGACAGACCAGCTAGATCTACTGTCTTTGTTATATTATGTCAGACCAGCTAGACCTGCTGTCTCTATTATATTATGACTGACCAGCTAGATCTACTGTCTCTATTATATTATGACAGACCAGCTATGTCTACTGTCTCTATTATATTATGACAGACCAGCTAGATCTACTGTCTCATTTATATTATGACAGACCAGCTAGATCTACTGTGTCATTTATATGATTACAGACCAGCTAGATCTACTGTCTCTATTATATAATGACAGACCAGCTAGATCTACTGTCTCATTTATTTGATTACAGACCAGCTAGATCTACTGTCTCTATTATATATTGACAGACCAGCTAGATCTACTGTCTCTATTATATTATGACAGACCAGCTAGATCTACTGTCTCTATTATATTATGACAGACCAGCTAGATCTACTGTCTCTATTACATTATGACAGACCAGCTAGACCTACTGTGTCTATTACATTATGACAGACCAGCTAGATCTACTGTCTTTGTTACATTATGACAGACCAGCTAGATCTACTGTCTCTATTATATTATGACAGACCAGCTAGATCTACTGTCTCTATTATCGTATGACATACCAGCTACATCTACTGTTTCTATTATATTATGACAGACCAGCTAGATCTACTGTCTCTATTATAGTATGACAGACCAGCTATATCTACTGTCTCTATTACATTATGACAGACCAGCTAGATCTACTGTCTCTATTACATTATGACAGACCAGCTAGATCTACTGTCTCTATTATATTATCACAGACCAGCTAGATCTACTGTCTCATGTATATTATGACAGACCAGCTAGATCTACTGTCTCATTTATATGATTACAGACCAGCTAGATCTACTGTCTCTATTATGTAATGACAGACCAGCTAGATCTACTGTCTCTATTATATTATGACAGACCTTCTAGATCTACTGTCTCTATTATATTATGACAGACCAGCTAGATCTACTGTCTCTATTACATTATGACAGACCAGCTAGACCTACTGTGTCTATTACATTATGACAGACCAGCTAGATCTACTGTCTCTATTTATATTATGACAGACCAGCTAGACCTACTGTCTCTATTATATTATGACAGACCAGCTAGATCTACTGTCTCTTTGTCTCTATTGTATTATGACAGACCAGCTATTTCTACTGTCTCTATTATATTATGACAGACCAGCTAGATCTACTGTCTCTATTACATTATGACAGACCAGCTAGACCTACTGTCTCTATTATATTATGACAGACCAGCTAGATCTACTGTCTCTAATACATTATGACAGACCAGCTAGATCTACTGTCTCTATTACATTATGACAGACCAGCTAGACCTACTGTGTCTATTACATTATGACACACCAGCTAGATCTACTGTCTCTATTACATTATGACAGACCAGCTAGACCTACTGTGTCTATTACATTATGACAGACCAGCTAGATCTACTGTCTTTGTTACATTATGACAGACCAGCTAGATCTACTGTCTCTATCACATTATCACAGACCAGCTAGATCTTCTGTCTCTATTACATTATGACAGACCAGCTAGATATACTGTCTCTATTATATAATGAATTTAGAATTCCTCACAATCAAATGTAGACCGCATTATCTACCAAGAGAATTCTCTTCGATTATAATCACAGCCGTATATATCCCCCCCCAAGCAGACACATCGATGGCTCTGAACGAACTTTATTTAACTCTCTGCAAACTGGAAACAATTTATCCGGAGGCTGCATTCATTGTAGCTGGGGATTTTAACAAGGCTAATCTGAAAACAAGACTCCCCAAATTTTATCAGCATATCGACTGCGCAACCAGGGGAGGAAAGACCTTGGACCATTGTTACTCTAACTTCCGCGACGCATATAAGGCCCTGCCCCGCCCCCCTTTCGGAAAAGCTGACCACGACTCCATTTTGTTGATCCCTGCCTACAGACAGAAACTAAAACAAGAGGCTCCCACGCTGAGGTCTGTCCAACGCTGGTCCGACCAAGCTGACTCCACACTCCAAGACTGCTTCCATCACGTGGACTGGGAGATGTTTCGTATTGCGTCAGATAACAACATTGACGAATACGCTGATTCGGTGTGCGAGTTCATTAGAACGTGCGTTGAAGATGTCGTTCCCATAGCAACGATTAAAACATTCCCTAACCAGAAACCGTGGATTGATGGCAGCATTCGTGTGAAACTGAAAGCGCGAACCACTGCTTTTAATCAGGGCAAGGTGTCTGGTAACATGACCGAATACAAACAGTGCAGCTATTCCATCCGCAAGGCTATCAAACAAGCTAAGCGCCAGTACAGAGACAAAGTAGAATCTCAATTCAACGGCTCAGACACAAGAGGCATGTGGCAGGGTCTACAGTCAATCACGGACTACAGGAAGAAACCCAGCCCAGTCACGGACCAGGATGTCTTGCTCCCAGGCAGACTAAATAACTTTTTTGCCCGCTTTGAGGACAATACAGTGCCACTGACACGGCCTGCAACGAAAACATGCGGTCTCTCCTTCACTGCAGCCGAGGTGAGTAAGACATTTAAACGTGTTAACCCTCGCAAGGCTGCAGGCCCAGATGGCATCCCCAGCCGCGCCCTCAGAGCATGCGCAGACCAGCTGGCCGGTGTGTTTACGGACATATTCAATCAATCCCTATACCAGTCTGCTGTTCCCACATGCTTCAAGAGGGCCACCATTGTTCCTGTTCCCAAGAAAGCTAAGGTAACTGAGCTAAATGACTACCGCCCCGTAGCACTCACATCCGTCATCATGAAGTGCTTTGAGAGACTAGTCAAGGACCATATCACCTCCACCCTACCTGACACCCTAGACCCACTCCAATTTGCTTACCGCCCAAATAGGTCCACAGACGATGCAATCTCAACCACACTGCACACTGCCCTAACCCATCTGGACAAGAGGAATACCTATGTGAGAATGCTGTTCATCGACTACAGCTCGGCATTCAACACCATAGTACCCTCCAAGCTCGTCATCAAGCTCGAGACCCTGGGTCTCGACCCCGCCCTGTGCAACTGGGTACTGGACTTCCTGACGGGCCGCCCCCAGGTGGTGAGGGTAGGCAACAACATCTCCTCCCCGCTGATCCTCAACACTGGGGCCCCACAAGGTTGCGTTCTGAGCCCTCTCCTGTACTCCCTGTTCACCCACGACTGCGTGGCCACGCACGCCTCCAACTCAATCATCAAGTTTGCGGACGACACAACAGTGGTAGGCTTGATTACCAACAACGATGAGACGGCCTACAGGGAGGAGGTGAGGGCCCTCGGAGTGTGGTGTCAGGAAAACAACCTCACACTCAACGTCAACAAAACTAAGGAGATGATTGTGGACTTCAGGAAACAGCAGAGGGAACACCCCCCTATCCACATCGATGGAACAGTAGTGGAGAGGGTAGCAAGTTTTAAGTTCCTCGGCATACACATCACAGACAAACTGAATTGGTCCACTCACACAGACAGCATCGTGAAGAAGGCGCAGCAGCGCCTCTTCAACCTCAGGAGGCTGAAGAAATTTGGCTTGTCACCAAAAGCACTCACAAACTTCTACAGATGCACAATCGAGAGCATCCTGGCGGGCTGTATCACCGCCTGGTATGGCAACTGCACCGCCCTCAACCGTAAGGCTCTCCAGAGGGTAGTGAGGTCTGCACAACGCATCACCGGGGGCAAACTACCTGCCCTCCAGGACACCTACACCACCCGATGTCACAGGAAGGCCATAAAGATCATCAAGGACATCAACCACCCGAGCCACTGCCTGTTCACCCCGCTATCATCCAGAAGGCGAGGTCAGTACAGGTGCATCAAAGCTGGGACCGAGAGACTGAAAAACAGCTTCTATCTCAAGGCCATCAGACTGTTAAACAGCCACCACTAACACTGAGTGGCTGCTGCCAACACACTGACACTGACTCAACTCCAGCCACTTTAATAATGGGAATTGATGGGAAATGATGTAAATATATCACTAGCCACTTTAAACAATGCTACCTTATATAAATGTTACTTACCCTACATTATTCATCTCATATGCATACGTATATACTGTACTCTATATCATCGACGGTATCCTTATGTAATACATGTATCACTAGCCACTTTATACTATACTATGCCACTTTGTTTACATACTCATCTCATTTGTACATACTGTACCCGATACCATCTACTGTATCTTGCCTATGCTGCTCTGTACCATCACTCATTCATATATCCTTATGTACATATTCTTTATCCCCTTACACTGTGTACAAGACAGTAGTTTTGGAATTGTTAGTTAGATTACTTGTTATTACTGCATTGTCGGAACTAGAAGCACAAGCATTTCGCTACACTCGCATTAACATCTGCTAACCATGTGTATGTGACAAATAAAATTTGATTTGATTTGTAATGACAGACCAGCTAGATCTACTGTATCTTTTATATAATGACTGACCAGCTAGATCTACTGTCTCATTTACATTATGACAGACCAGCTAGATCTACTGTCTCATTTATATTATGACAGACCAGCTAGATCTACTGTCTCATTTATATTATTACAGACCAGCTAGATCTTCTGTCTCTATTATATAATGACAGACCAGCTAGATCTACTGTCTCTATTATATTATGACAGGCCAGCTAGATCTACTGTCTCTATTATATTATGACAGACCAGCTAGATCTACTGTCTCTATTATATTATGACAGACCAGCTAGATCTACTGTCTCTATTATATTATGGCAGACCAGCTATGTCTAGTGTCACTATTATAATATGACAGACCAGCTAGATCTAATGTCTCTATTATATTATCACAGACCAGCTAGATCTACTGTCTCTATTACATTATGACAGACCAGCTAGATCTACTGTCTCTATTACATTATGACAGACCAGCTAGATCTACTGTCTCTATTATATTATGGCAGACCAGCTATGTCTAGTGTCACTATTATCATATGACAGACCAGCTAGATCTACTGTCTCTATTGTACTATGACAGACCAGCTAGATCTACTGTCTCTATTACATTATGACAGACCAGCTAGATCTACTGTCTTTGTTATATTATGACAGACCAGCTAGATCTACTGTCTTTGTTATATTATGTCAGACCAGCTAGACCTGCTGTGTCTATCATATTATGACTGACCAGCTAGATCTACTGTCTCTATTATATTATGACAGACCAGCTATGTCTACTGTCTCTATTATATTATGACAGAACAGCTAGATCTACTGTCTCTATTATATTATCACAGACCAGCTAGATCTACTGTCTCTATTATATTATGACAGACCAGCTAGATCTACTGTCTCTATTATATTATCACAGACCAGCTAGATCTACTGTCTCTATTACATTATGACAGACCAGCTAGTTCTACTGTCTCATTTATATTATGACAGACCAGCTAGATCTACTGTGTCATTTATATGATTACAGACCAGCTAGATCTACTGTCTCTATTATATAATGACAGACCAGCTAGATCTACTGTCTCATTTATTTGATTACAGACCAGCTAGATCTACTGTCTCTATTATATTATGACAGACCAGCTAGATCTACTGTCTCTATTATATTATGACAGACCTGCTAGATATACCGTCTCTATTACATTATGGCAGACCAGCTAGACCTACTGTGTCTATTACATTATGACAGACCAGCTAGATCTACTGTCTTTGTTACATTATGACAGACCAGCTAGATCTACTGTCTCTATTATATTATGACAGACCAGCTAGATCTACTGTCTCTATTATCGTATGACAGACCAGCTACATCTACTGTCTCTATTATATTATGACAGACCAGCTAGATCTACTGTCTCTATTATAGTATGACAGACCAGCTACATCTACTGTCTCTATTATATTATGACAGACCAGCTAGATCTACTGTCTCTATTATAGTATGACAGACCAGCTATATCTACTGTCTCATTTATATTATGACAGACCAGCTAGATCTACTGTCTCATTTATATGATTAAAGACCAGCTAGATCTACTGTCTCTATTATATAATGACAGACCAGCTAGATCTACTGTCTCTATTATATTATGACAGACCAGCTAGATCTACTGTCTCTATTATATTATGACAGACCAGCTAGATCTACTGGCTCTATTACATTATGACAGACCAGCTAGACCTACTGTGTCTATTACATTATGACAGACCAGCTAGATCTACTGTCTCTATTTATATTATGTCAGACCAGCTAGACCTACTGTCTCTATTATATTATGACAGACCAGCTAGATCTACTGTCTCTTTGTCTCTATTGTATTATGACAGACCAGCTATTTCTACTGTCTCATTTATATGATTAAAGACCAGCTAGATCTACTGTCTCTATTATATAATGACAGACCAGCTAGATCTACTGTCTCTATTATATTATGACAGACCAGCTAGATCTACTGTCTCTATTATATTATGACAGACCAGCTAGATCTACTGGCTCTATTACATTATGACAGACCAGCTAGACCTACTGTGTCTATTACATTATGACAGACCAGCTAGATCTACTGTCTCTATTTATATTATGTCAGACCAGCTAGACCTACTGTCTCTATTATATTATGACAGACCAGCTAGATCTACTGTCTCTTTGTCTCTATTACATTTTGACAGACCAGCTAGATCTACTGTGTTATTTATATTATGACCGACCAGATAGATCTACTGTCTCTATTATATTATGACAGACCTGCTAGATCTACTGTCTCTATTATATTGTGAAAGACCAGCTAGATCTAATGTCTCTATTATATTATCAAAGACCAGCTAGATCTACTGTCTCTAATACATTATGACAGACCAGCTAGATCTACTGTCTCTATTACATTATGACAGACCAGCTAGATCTACTGTCTCTATTACATTATGACAGACCAGCTAGATCTACTGTCTCTATTATATTATGGCAGACCAGCTATGTCTAGTGTCACTATTATAATATGACAGACCAGCTAGATCTACTGTCTCTATTACATTATGACAGACCAGCTAGATCTACTGTCTTTGTTATATTATGACAGACCAGCTAGATCTACTGTCTTTGTTATATTATGTCAGACCAGCTAGACCTGCTGTCTCTATTATATTATGACAGATCAGCTAGATCTACTGTCTCTATTATATTATGACAGACCAGCTAGATCTACTGTCTCTATTATATTATCACAGACCAGCTAGATCTACTGTCTCTATTACATTATGACAGACCAGCTAGTTCTACTGTCTCATTTATATTGTGACAGACCAGCTAGATCTACTGTCTCATTTATATGATTACAGACCAGCTAGATCTACTGTCTCTGTTATATAATGACAGACCAGCTAGATCTACTGTCTCATTTATATGATTACAGACCAGCTAGATCTACTGTCTCTATTATATAATAACAGACCAGCTAGATCTACTGTCTCTATTATATTATGACAGACCAGCTAGATCTAATGTCTCTATTATATTTTGACATACCAGCTAGATCTACTGTGTTATTTATATTATGACCGACCAGATAGATCTACTGTCTCTATTATATTATGACAGACCTGCTAGATCTACTGTCTCTATTATATTGTGAAAGACCAGCTAGATCTAATGTCTCTATTATATTATCACAGACCAGCTAGATCTACTGTCTCTAATACATTATGACAGACCAGCTAGATCTACTGTCTCTATTACATTATGACAGACCAGCTAGATCTACTGTCTCTATTACATTATGACAGACCAGCTAGATCTACTGTCTCTATTATATTATGGCAGACCAGCTATGTCTAGTGTCACTATTATAATATGACAGACCAGCTAGATCTACTGTCTCTATTACATTATGACAGACCAGCTAGATCTACTGTCTTTGTTATATTATGACAGACCAGCTAGATCTACTGTCTTTGTTATATTATGTCAGACCAGCTAGACCTGCTGTCTCTATTATATTATGACAGATCAGCTAGATCTACTGTCTCTATTACATTATGACAGACCAGCTAGATCTACTGTCTCTATTACATTATGACAGACCAGCTAGATCTACTGTCTCTATTGTATTATGACAGACCTGCTAGATCTACTGTCTCTATTACATTATGACAGACCAGCTAGATCTACTGTCTCTATTACATTATGACAGACCAGCTAGATCTACTGTCTCTATTACATTATGACAGACCAGCTAGATCTACTGTCTCTATTATATTATGACAGACCTGCTAGATCTACTGTCTCTATTATATTATGACAGACCAGCTAGATCTACTGTCTCTATTATATTATCACAGACCAGCTAGATCTACTGTCTCTATTACATTATGACAGACCAGCTAGTTCTACTGTCTCATTTATATTATGACAGATCAGCTAGATCTACTGTCTCTATTATATTATGACAGACCAGCTAGATCTACTGTCTCTATTATATTATGACAGACCAGCTAGATCTACTGTCTCATTTATATGATTACAGACCAGCTAGATCTACTGTCTCTATTATATAATGACAGACCAGCTAGATCTACTGTCTCATTTATATGATTACAGACCAGCTAGATCTACTGTCTCTATTATATAATAACATACCAGCTAGATCTACTGTCTCTATTATATTATGACAGACCAGCTAGATCTACTGTCTCTATTATATTATGACAGACCAGCTAGATCTACTGTCTCTATTACATTATGACAGACCAGCTAGACCTACTGTGTCTATTACATTATGACAGACCAGCTAGATCTACTGTCTTTGTTACATTATGACATACCAGCTAGATCTACTGTCTCTATTATATTATGACAGACCACCTAGATCTACTGTCTCTATTATCGTATGACAGACCAGCTAGATCTACTGTCTCTATTATATTATGACAGACCAGCTAGATATACCGTCTCTATTACATTATGACAGACCAGCTAGACCTACTGTGTCTATTACATTAAGACAGACCAGCTAGATCTACTGTCTTTGTTACATTATGACAGACCAGCTAGATCTACTGTCTCTATTATATTATGACAGACCAGCTAGATCTACTGTCTCTATTATCGTATGACAGACCAGCTACATCTACTGTCTCTATTATATTATGACAGACCAGCTAGATCTACTGTCTCTATTATCGTATGACAGACCAGCTACATCTACTGTCTCTATTATATTATGACAGACCAGCTAGATCTACTGTCTCTATTACATTATGACAGACCAGCTAGATCTACTGTCTCATTTATATTATGACAGACCAGCTAGATCTACTGTCTCATTTATATGATTAAAGACCAGCTAGATCTACTGTCTCTATTATATAATGACAGACCAGCTAGATCTACTGTCTCTATTATATTATGACAGACCAGCTAGATCTACTGTCTCTATTATATTATGACAGACCAGCTAGATCTACTGTCTCTATTATATTATGACAGACCAGCTAGATCTACTGGCTCTATTACATTATGGCAGACCAGCTAGACCTACTGTGTCTATTACATTTTGACAGACCAGCTAGATCTACTGTGTTATTTATATTATGACCGACCAGATAGATCTACTGTCTCTATTATATTATGACAGACCTGCTAGATCTACTGTCTCTATTATATTGTGAAAGACCAGCTAGATCTAATGTCTCTATTATATTATCACAGACCAGCTAGATCTACTGTCTCTAATACATTATGACAGACCAGCTAGATCTACTGTCTCTATTACATTATGACAGACCAGCTAGATCTACTGTCTCTATTACATTATGACAGACCAGCTAGATCTACTGTGTCATTTATATGATTACAGACCAGCTAGATCTACTGTCTCTATTATATAATAACATACCAGCTAGATCTACTGTCTCTATTATATTATGACAGACCAGCTAGATCTACTGTCTCTATTATATTATGACAGACCAGCTAGATCTACTGTCTCTATTACATTATGACAGACCAGCTAGACCTACTGTGTCTATTACATTATGACAGACCAGCTAGATCTACTGTCTTTGTTACATTATGACATACCAGCTGATCTACTGTCTCTATTATATTATGACAGACCACCTAGATCTACTGTCTCTATTATCGTATGACAGACCAGCTAGATCTACTGTCTCTATTATATTATGACAGACCAGCTAGATATACCGTCTCTATTACATTATGACAGACCAGCTAGACCTACTGTGTCTATTACATTAAGACAGACCAGCTAGATCTACTGTCTTTGTTACATTATGACAGACCAGCTAGATCTACTGTCTCTATTATATTATGACAGACCAGCTAGATCTACTGTCTCTATTATCGTATGACAGACCAGCTACATCTACTGTCTCTATTATATTATGACAGACCAGCTAGATCTACTGTCTCTATTATCGTATGACAGACCAGCTACATCTACTGTCTCTATTATATTATGACAGACCAGCTAGATCTACTGTCTCTATTACATTATGACAGACCAGCTAGATCTACTGTCTCATTTATATTATGACAGACCAGCTAGATCTACTGTCTCATTTATATGATTAAAGACCAGCTAGATCTACTGTCTCTATTATATAATGACAGACCAGCTAGATCTACTGTCTCTATTATATTATGACAGACCAGCTAGATCTACTGTCTCTATTATATTATGACAGACCAGCTAGATCTACTGTCTCTATTATATTATGACAGACCAGCTAGATCTACTGGCTCTATTACATTATGGCAGACCAGCTAGACCTACTGTGTCTATTACATTTTGACAGACCAGCTAGATCTACTGTGTTATTTATATTATGACCGACCAGATAGATCTACTGTCTCTATTATATTATGACAGACCTGCTAGATCTACTGTCTCTATTATATTGTGAAAGACCAGCTAGATCTAATGTCTCTATTATATTATCACAGACCAGCTAGATATACTGTCTCTAATACATTATGACAGACAAGCTAGATCTACTGTCTCTATTACATTATGACAGACCAGCTAGATCTACTGTCTCTATTACATTATGACAGACCAGCTAGATCTACTGTGTCATTTATATGATTACAGACCAGCTAGATCTACTGTCTCTATTATATAATGACAGACCAGCTAGATCTACTGTCTCATTTATTTGATTACAGACCAGCTAGATCTACTGTCACTATTATAATATGACAGACCAGCTAGATCTACTGTCTCTATTACATTATGACAGACCAGCTAGATCTACTGTGTCATTTATATGATTACAGACCAGCTAGATCTACTGTCTCTATTATATAATGACAGACCAGCTAGATCTACTGTCTCATTTATTTGATTACAGACCAGCTAGATCTACTGTCTCTATTATATTATGACAGACCAGCTAGATCTACTGTCTCTATTATATTATGACAGACCAGCTAGATATACCGTCTCTATTACATTATGACAGACCAGCTAGACCTACTGTGTCTATTACATTATGACAGACCAGCTAGATCTACTGTCTTTGTTACATTATGACAGACCAGCTAGATCTACTGTCTCTATTATATTATGACAGACCAGCTAGATCTACTGTCTCTATTATCGTATGACAGACCAGCTACATCTACTGTCTCTATTATATTATGACAGACCAGCTAGATCTACTGTCTCTATTATCGTATGACAGACCAGCTACATCTACTGTCTCTATTATATTATGACAGACCAGCTAGATCTACTGTCTCTATTATAGTATGACAGACCAGCTATATCTACTGTCTCTATTACATTATGACAGACCAGCTAGATCTACTGTCTCTATTACATTATGACAGACCAGCTAGATCTACTGTCTCATTTATATTATGACAGACCAGCTAGATCTACTGTCTCATTTATATGATTAAAGACCAGCTAGATCTACTGTCTCTATTATATAATGACAGACCAGCTAGATCTACTGGCTCTATTACATTATGACAGACCAGCTAGACCTACTGTGTCTATTACATTATGACAGACCAGCTAGATCTACTGTCTCTATTTATATTATGTCAGACCAGCTAGACCTACTGTCTCTATTATATTATGACAGACCAGCTAGATCTACTGTCTCTTTGTCTCTATTGTATTATGACAGACCAGCTATTTCTACTGTCTCTATTATATTATGACAGACCTACTAGATCTACTGTCTTTGTTACATTATGACAGACCAGCTAGATCTACTGTCTCTATTACATTTTGACAGACCAGCTAGATCTACTGTGTTATTTATATTATGACCGACCAGATAGATCTACTGTCTCTATTATATTATGACAGACCTGCTAGATCTACTGTCTCTATTATATTGTGAAAGACCAGCTAGATCTAATGTCTCTATTATATTATCACAGACCAGCTAGATCTACTGTCTCTAATACATTATGACACACCAGCTAGATCTACTGTCTCTATTACATTATGACAGACCAGCTAGATCTACTGTCTCTATTACATTATGACAGACCAGCTAGATCTACTGTCTCTATTATATTATGGCAGACCAGCTATGTCTAGTGTCACTATTATAATATGACAGACCAGCTAGATGTACTGTCTCTATTACATTATGACAGACCAGCTAGATCTACTGTCTTTGTTATATTATGACAGACCAGCTAGATCTACTGTCTTTGTTATATTATGTCCGACCAGCTAGACCTGCTGTCTCTATTATATTATGACAGATCAGCTAGATCTACTGTCTCTATTATATTATGACAGACCAGCTAGATCTACTGTCTCTATTATATTATCACAGACCAGCTAGATCTACTGTCTCTATTACATTATGACAGACCAGCTAGTTCTACTGTCTCATTTATATGATTACAGACCAGCTAGATCTACTGTCTCATTTATATGATTACAGACCAGCTAGATCTACTGTCTCTATTATATAATGACAGACCAGCTAGATCTACTGTCTCTATTATATAATAACAGACCAGCTAGATCTACTGTCTCTATTATATTATGACAGACCAGCTAGATCTACTGTCTCTATTATATTATGACAGACCAGCTAGATCTACTGTCTCTATTACATTATGACAGACCAGCTAGACCTACTGTGTCTATTACATTATGACAGACCAGCTAGATCTACTGTCTTTGTTACATTATGACATACCAGCTAGATGTACTGTCTCTATTATATTATGACAGACCACCTAGATCTACTGTCTCTATTATCGTATGACAGACCAGCTAGATCTACTGTCTCTATTACATTATGACAGACCAGCTCGATCTACTGTCTCTATTACATTATGAAAGAACAGCAAGATCTACTGTCTCTATTACATTATGACAGACCAGCTAGATCTACTGTCTCTATCACATTATCACAGACCAGCTAGATCTTCTGTCTCTATTATACAATGACAGACCAGCTAGATGTACTGTCTCATTTACATTATGACAGACCAGCTAGATCTACTGTCTCATTTATATTATGACAGACCAGCTAGATCTACTGTCTCATTTATATTATTACAGAACAGCTAGATCTACTGTCTCTATTATATAATGACAGACCAGCTAGATCTACTGTCTCTATTATATTATGACAGGCCAGCTAGATCTAATGTCTCTATTATATTATGACAGACCAGCTAGATCTACTGTCTCTATTATATTATGACAGACCAGCTAGATCTACTGTCTCTATTATATTATGGCAGACCAGCTATGTCTAGTGTCACTATTATAATATGACAGACCAGCTAGATCTACTGTCTCTATTACATTATGACAGACCAGCTAGATCTACTGTCTTTGTTATATTATGACAGACCAGCTAGATCTACTGTCTTTGTTATATTATGTCAGACCAGCTAGACCTGCTGTCTCTATTATATTATGACAGATCAGCTAGATCTACTGTCTCTATTATATTATGACAGACCAGCTAGATCTACTGTCTCTATTATATTATCACAGACCAGCTAGATCTACTGTCTCTATTACATTATGACAGACCAGCTAGTTCTACTGTCTCATTTATATTATGACAGACCAGCTAGATCTACTGTCTCATTTATATGATTACAGACCAGCTAGATCTACTGTCTCTATTATATAATGACAGACCAGCTAGATCTACTGTCTCATTTATATGATTACAGACCAGCTAGATCTACTGTCTCTATTATATAATAACAGACCAGCTAGATCTACTGTCTCTATTATATTATGACAGACCAGCTAGATCTACTGTCTTTGTTACATTATGACATACCAGCTAGATCTACTGTCTCTATTATATTATGACAGACCACCTAGATCTACTGTCTCTATTATCGTATGACAGACCAGCTAGATCTACTTTCTCTATTATATTATGACAGACCAGCTAGATCTACTGTCTCTATTATAGTATGACATACCAGCTATATCTACTGTCTCTATTACATTATGACAGACCAGCTAGATCTACTGTCTCTATTACATTATGACAGACCAGCTAGATCTACTGTCTCTATTACATTATGACAGACCAGCTAGATCTACTGTCTCTATTATATTTTGACAGACCAGCTAGATCTACTGTCTCTATTACATTATGACAGACCAGCTCGATCTACTGTCTCTATTACATTATGACAGAACAGCTAGATCTACTGTCTCTATTACATTATGACAGACCAGCTAGATCTACTGTCTCTATCACATTATCACAGACCAGCTAGATCTTCTGTCTCTATTACGTTATGACAGACCAGCTAGATATACTGTCTCTATTATATAATGACAGACCAGCTAGATCTACTGTCTCTATTATACAATGACAGACCAGCTAGATGTACTGTCTCATTTCCATTATGACAGACCAGCTAGATCTAATGTCTGATTTATATTATGACAGACCAGCTAGATCTACTGTCTCATTTATATTATTACAGACCAGCTAGATCTACTGTCTCTATTATATAATGACAGACCAGCTAGATCTACTGTCTCTATTATATTATGACAGGCCAGCTAGATCTAATGTCTCTATTATATTATGACAGACCAGCTAGATCTACTGTCTCTATTATTTTATGACAGACCAGATAGATCTACTGTCTCTATTATATTATGGCAGACCAGCTATGTCTAGTGTCACTATTATAATATGACAGACCAGCTAGATCTACTGTCTCTATTATATTATGACAGACCTGCTAGATCTACTGTCTCTATTATATTATGACAGACCAGCTAGATCTACTGTCTCTATTATATTATGACAGAACAGCTAGATCTACTGTCTCTATTATATTATCACAGACCAGCTAGATCTACTGTCTCTATTATATTATGACAGACCAGCTAGATCTACTGTCTCTATTACATTATGACAGACCAGCTAGTTCTACTGTCTCATTTATATTATGACAGACCAGCTAGATCTACTGTCTCATTTATATGATTACAGATCAGCTAGTTCTACTGTCTCATTTATATTATGACAGACCAGCTAGATCTACTGTCTCATTTATATGATTACAGACCAGCTAGATCTACTGTCTCTATTATATTATGACAGACCAGCTAGACCTACTGTGTCTATTACATTATGTCAGACCAGCTAGACCTACTGTCTCTATTTTATTATGACAGACCAGCTAGATCTACTGTCTCTATGTCTCTATTGTATTATGACAGACCAGCTATTTCTACTGTCTCTATTATATTATGACAGACCTGCTAGATCTACTGTCTTTGTTACATTATGACAGACCAGCTAGATCTACTGTCTCTATTACATTTTGACAGACCAGCTAGATCTACTGTGTCATTTATATTATGACCGACCAGATAGATCTACTGTCTCTATTATATAATGACAGACCTGCTAGATCTACTGTCTCTATTATATTGTGACAGACCAGCTAGATCTAATGTCTCTATTACATTATGACAGACCAGCTAGATCTACTGTCTCTATAATATTATGGCAGACCAGCTATGTCTAGTTTCACTATTATAATATGACAGACCAGCTAGATCTACTGTCTCTATTGTACTATGACAGACCAGCTAGATCTACTGTCTAAATTACATTATGACAGACCAGCTAGATCTACTGTCTTTGTTATATTATGACAGACCAGCTTGATCTACTGTCTTTGTTATATTATGTCAGACCAGCTAGACCTGATGTCTCTATTATATTATGACAGACCAGCTAGATCTACTGTCTCTATTATATTATGACAGACCAGCTATGTCTACTGTCTCTATTATATTATGACAGAACAGCTAGATCTACTGTCTCTATTATATTATCACAGACCAGCTAGATCTACTGTCTCTATTATATTATGACAGACCAGCTAGATCTACTGTCTCTATTATATTATCACAGACCAGCTAGATCTACTGGTTCTATTACATTATGACAGACCAGCTAGTTCTACTGTCTCATTTATATTATGACAGACCAGCTAGATCTACTGTCTCATTTATATGATTACAGACCAGCTAGATCTACTGTCTCTATTATATAATGACAGACCAGCTACATCTACTGTCTCATTTATTTGATTACAGACCAGCTAGATCTACTGTCTCTATGATATAATGACAGACCAGCTAGATCTACTGTCTCTATTATATTATGACAGACCAGCTAGATCTACTGTCTCTATTATATTATGACAGACCAGCTAGATCTACTGTCTCTATTACATTATGACAGACCAGCGAGACCTAATGTGTCTATTACATTATGACAGACCAGCTAGATCTATTGTCTTTGTTACATTATGACAGACCAGTTAGATCTACTGTCTCTATTATCGTATGACAGACCAGCTACATCTACTGTCTCTATTATATTATGACAGACCAGCTATGTCTACTGTCTCTATTATATTATGACAGAACAGCTAGATCTACTGTCTCTATTACAATATGACAGACCAACTAGATCTACTGTCTCTATTACATTATGACAGACCAGCTCGATCTACTGTCTCTATTACATTATGACAGAACAGCTAGACCTACTGTGTCTATTACATTATGACAGACCAGCTAGATCTACTGTCTTTGTTACATTATGACAGACCAGCTAGATCTACTGTCTCTATTATATTATGACAGACCACCTAGATCTACTGTCTCTATTATCGTATGACAGACCAGCTAGATCTACTTTCTCTATTACATTATGACAGACCAGCTAGATCTACTGTCTCTATTACATTATGACAGACCAGCTAGATCTACTGTCTCTATTACATTATGACAGACCAGCTAGATCTACTGTCTCTATTACATTATGACAGACCAGCTAGATCTACTGTCTCTATTATATTTTGACAGACCAGCTAGATCTACTGTCTCTATTACATTATGACAGACCAGCTCGATCTACTGTCTCTATTACATTATGACAGACCAGCTAGATCTACTGTCTCATTTATATTATGACAGACCAGCTAGATCTACTGTCTCATTTATATTATTACAGACCAGCTAGATCTACTGTCTCTATTATATAATGACAGACCAGCTAGATCTACTGTCTCTATTATATTATGACAGGCCAGCTAGATCTACTGTCTCTATTATATTATGACAGACCACCTAGATCTACTGTCTCTATTATCGTATGACAGACCAGCTAGATCTACTGTCTCTATTACATTATGACAGACCAGCTCGATCTACTGTCTCATTTACATTATGACAGACCAGATAGATCTACTGTCTCATTTATATTATGACAGACCAGCTAGATCTACTGTCTCATTTATATTATTACAGACCAGCTAGATCTACTGTCTCTATTATATAATGACAGACCAGCTAGATCTACTGTCTCTATTATATTATGACAGGCCAGCTAGATCTACTGTCTCTATTATATTATGACAGACCAGCTAGATCTACTGTCTCTATTATATTATGACAGACCAGCTAGATCTACCGTCTCTATTATATTATGGCAGACCAGCTATGTCTAGTGTCACTATTATAATATGGCAGACCAGCTATGTCTAGTGTCACTATTATAATATGACAGACCAGCTAGATCTACTGTCTCTATTATATTATGACAGACCAGCTAGATCTACTGTCTCTATTATATTATGACAGACCAGCTAGATCTACTGTCTCTATTATATTATGACAGACCAGCTAGATCTACTGTCTCTATTACATTATGACAGACCAGCAATTTCTACTGTCTCATTTATATTATGACAGACCAGCTAGATCTACTGTCTCATTTATATGATTACAGATCAGCTAGTTCTACTGTCTCATTTATATTATGACAGACCAGCTAGATCTACTGTCTCATTTATATGATTACAGACCAGCTAGATCTACTGTCTCTATTACATTATGACAGACCAGCTAGACCTACTGTGTCTATTACATTATGACAGACCAGCTAGATCTACTGTCTCTATTTATATTATGTCAGACCAGCTAGACCTACTGTCTCTATTTTATTATGACAGACCAGCTAGATCTACTGTCTCTATGTCTCCATTGTATTATGACAGACCAGCTATTTCTACTGTCTCTATTATATAATGACAGACCTGCTAGATCTACTGTCTCTATTATGACAGACCAGCTAGATCTACTGTCTCTATTATATTATGGCAGACCAGCTATGTCTAGTGTCACTATTATAATATGACAGACCAGCTAGATCTACTGTCTCTATTGTACTATGACAGACCAGCTAGATCTACTGTCTTTGTTATATTATGACAGACCAGCTAGATCTACTGTCTTTGTTATATTATGTCAGACCAGCTAGACCTGATGTCTCTATTATATTATGACAGACCAGCTAGATCTACTGTCTCTATTATATTATGACAGACCAGCTATGTCTACTGTCTCTATTATATTATGACAGAACAGCTAGATCTACTGTCTCTATTATATTATCACAGACCTATTATAATATGACAGACCAGCTAGCTGACAGACCAGCTAGATCTACTGTCTTTGTTATATTATGACAGACCAGCTAGATCTACTTTGTTATATTATGTCTCTATGTCTCTATTATATTATGACAGACCAGCTAGATCTACTGTCTCTATTATATTATGACAGACCTCTACTGTCTCTATTATATTATGACAGAACAGCACACTGACACCAGCTACTGATCAGCTAGATCTACTCACAGACAAGCTAGGTTCTATTACATTATGACAGACCAGCTAGTTCTACTGTCTCATTTATATTATGACAGACCAGCTAGATCTACTGTCTCATTTATTTGATTACAGACCAGCTAGATCTACTGTCTCTATTATATAATGACAGACCAGCTGATCTACTGTCTCTATTATATTATGACAGACCAGCTAGATCTACTGTCTCTATTATATTATGACAGACCAGCTAGATCTACTGTCTCTATTACATTATGACAGACCAGCTAGACCTACTGTGTCTATTACATTATGACAGACCAGCTAGATCTACTGTCTTTGTTACATTATGACAGACCAGCTAGATCTATTGTCTTTGTTACATTATGACAGACCAGCTAGATCTACTGTCTCTATTATCGTATGACAGACCAGCTAAATCTACTGTCTCTATTATATTATGACAGACCAGCTATGTCTACTGTCTCTATTATATTATGACAGAACAGCTAGATCTACTGTCTCTATTACATTATGACAGACCAGCTAGATCTACTGTCTCTATTACATTATGACAGACCTGCTCGATCTACTGTCTCTATTACATTATGACAGAACAGCTAGATCTACTGTCTCTATTACATTATGACAGACCAGCTAGATCTACTGTCTCTATCACATTATCACAGACCAGCTAGATCTTCTGTCTCTATTACATTATGACAGACCAGCTAGATATACTGTCTCTATTATATAATGACAGACCAGCTAGATCTACTGTCTCTTTTATATAATGACAGACCAGCTAGATCTACTGTCTCATTTACATTATGACAGACCAGCTTAATCTACTGTCTCATTTATATTATGACAGACCAGCTAGATCTACTGTCTCATTTATATTATTACAGACCAGCTAGATCTACTGTCTCTATTATATTATGACAGACCAGCTAGATCTACTGTCTCTCTTATATTATGACAGGCCAGCTAGATCTACTGTCTCTATTATATTATGACAGACCAGCTAGATCTACTGTCTCTATTATATTATGACAGACCAGCTAGATCTACTGTCTCATTTATATGATTACAGACCAGCTAGATCTACTGTCTCTATTACATTATGACAGACCAGCTAGACCTACTGTGTCTATTACATTATGACAGACCAGCTAGATCTACTGTCTCTATTTATATTGTGTCAGACCAGCTAGACCTACTGTCTCTATTTTATTATGACAGACCAGCTAGATCTACTGTCTCTATGTCTCTATTGTATTATGACAGACCAGCTATTTCCACTGTCTCTATTATATTATGACAGACCTGCTAGATCTACTGTCTTTGTTACATTATGACAGACCAGCTAGATCTACTGTCTCTATTACATTTTGACAGACCAGCTAGATCTACTGTGTCATTTATATTATGACCGACCAGATAGATCTACTGTCTCTATTATATAATGACAGACCTGCTAGATCTACTGTCTCTATTATATTGTGACAGACCAGCTAGATCTAATGTCTCTATTACATTATGACAGACCAGCTAGATCTACTGTCTCTATTATATTATGGCAGACCAGCTATGTCTAGTGTCACTATTATAATATGACAGACCAGCTAGATCTACTGTCTCTATTGTACTATGACAGACCAGCTAGATCTACTGTCTAAATTACATTATGACAGACCAGCTAGATCTACTGTCTTTGTTATATTATGACAGACCAGCTAGATCTACTGTCTTTGTTATATTATGTCAGACCAGCTAGACCTGATGTCTCTATTATATTATGACAGACCAGCTAGATCTACTGTCTCTATTATATAATGACAGACCAGCTATGTCTACTGTCTCTCTTATATTATGACAGGCCAGCTAGATCTACTGTCTCTATTATATTATGACAGACCAGCTAGATCTACTGTCTCTATTATATTATGACAGACCAGCTAGATCTACTGTCTCATTTATATGATTACAGACCAGCTAGATCTACTGTCTCTATTACATTATGACAGACCAGCTAGACCTACTGTGTCTATTACATTATGACAGACCAGCTAGATCTACTGTCTCTATTTATATTGTGTCAGACCAGCTAGACCTACTGTCTCTATTTTATTATGACAGACCAGCTAGATCTACTGTCTCTATGTCTCTATTGTATTATGACAGACCAGCTATTTCTACTGTCTCTATTATATTATGACAGACCTGCTAGATCTACTGTCTTTGTTACATTATGACAGACCAGCTAGATCTACTGTCTCTATTACATTTTGACAGACCAGCTAGATCTACTGTGTCATTTATATTATGACCGACCTGCTAGATCTACTGTCTCTATTATATTGTGACAGACCAGCTAGATCTAATGTCTCTATTACATTATGACAGACCAGCTAGATCTACTGTCTCTATTATATTATGGCAGACCAGCTATGTCTAGTGTCACTATTATAATATGACAGACCAGCTAGATCTACTGTCTCTATTGTACTATGACAGACCAGCTAGATCTACTGTCTAAATTACATTATGACAGACCAGCTAGATCTACTGTCTTTGTTATATTATGACAGACCAGCTAGATCTACTGTCTTTGTTATATTATGTCAGACCAGCTAGACCTGATGTCTCTATTATATTATGACAGACCAGCTAGATCTACTGTCTCTATTATATAATGACAGACCAGCTATGTCTACTGTCTCTATTATATTATGACAGAACAGCTAGATCTACTGTCTCAATTATATTATCACAGACCAGCTAGATCTACTGTCTCTATTATATTATGACAGACCAGCTAGATCTACTGTCTCTATTATATTATCACAGACCAGCTAGATCTACTGGTTCTATTACATTATGACAGACCAGCTAGTTCTACTGTCTCATTTATATTATGACAGACCAGCTAGATCTACTGTCTCATTTATATGATTACAGACCAGCTAGATCTACTGTCTCTATTATATAATGACAGACCAGCTAGATCTACTGTCTCATTTATTTGATTACAGACCAGCTAGATCTACTGTCTCTATTATATAATGACAGACCAGCTAGATCTACTGTCTCTATTATATTATGACAGACCAGCTAGATCTACTGTCTCTATTATATTATGACAGACCAGCTAGATCTACTGTCTCTATTACATTATGACAGACCAGCTAGACCTACTGTGTCTATTACATTATGACAGACCAGCTAGATCTATTGTCTTTGTTACATTATGACAGACCAGTTAGATCTACTGTCTCTATTATCGTATGACAGACCAGCTACATCTACTGTCTCTATTATGTTATGACAGACCAGCTATGTCTACTGTCTCTATTATATTATGACAGAACAGCTAGATCTACTGTCTCTATTACATTATGACAGACCAGCTAGATCTACTGTCTCTATTACATTATGACAGACCAGCTCGATCTACTGTCTCTATTATATTATGACAGACCAGCTAGATCTACTGTCTCTATTACATTATGACAGACCAGCTAGACCTACTGTGTCTATTACATTATGACAGACCAGCTAGATCTATTGTCTTTGTTACATTATGACAGACCAGTTAGATCTACTGTCTCTATTATCGTATGACAGACCAGCTACATCTACTGTCTCTATTACATTATGACAGACCAGCTAGATCTACTGTCTCTATTACATTATGACAGACCAGCTAGATCTACTGTCTCTATCACATTATCACAGACCAGCTAGATCTTCTGTCTCTATTACATTATGACAGACCAGCTAGATATACTGTCTCTATTATATAATGACAGACCAGCTAGATCTACTGTCTCTTTTATATAAAGACAGACCAGCTAGATCTACTGTCTCATTTACATTATGACAGACCAGCTAGATCTACTGTCTCATTTATATTATGACAGACCAGCTAGATCTACTGTCTCATTTATATTATTACAGACCAGCTAGATCTACTGTCTCTATTATATAATGACAGACCAGCTAGATCTACTGTCTCTATTATATTATGACAGGCCAGCTAGATCTACAGTCTCTATTATATTATCACAGACCAGCTAGATCTACTGTCTCTATTATATTATGACAGACCAGCTAGATCTACTGTCTCTATTATATTATGGCAGACCAGCTATGTCTAGTGTCACTATTATAATATGACAGACCAGCTAGATCTACTGTCTCGATTATATTGTGACAGACCAGCTAGATCTAATGTCTCTATTATATTATCACAGACCAGCTAGATCTACTGTCTCTATTACATTATGACAGACCAGCTAGATCTACTGTCTCTATTACATTATGACAGACCAGCTAGATCTACTGTCTCTATTACATTATGACAGACCAGCTAGATCCACTGTCTCTATTATATTATGGCAGACCAGCTATGTCTAGTGTCACTATTATAATATGACAGACCACCTAGATCTACTGTCTTTATTGTGCTATGACAGACCAGCTAGATCTACTGTCTCTATTACATTATGACAGACCAGCTAGATCTACTGTCTTTGTTATATTATGACAGACCAGCTAGATCTACTGTCTTTGTTATATTATGTCAGACCAGCTAGACCTGCTGTCTCTATTATATTATGACTGACCAGCTAGATCTACTGTCTCTATTATATTATGACAGACCAGCTATGTCTACTGTCTCTATTATATTATGACAGAACAGCTAGATCTACTGTCTCTATTATATTATTGCAGACCAGCTAGATCTACTGTCTCTATAATATTATGACAGACCAGCTAGATCTACTGTCTCTATTATATTATCACAGACCAGCTAGATCTACTGTCTCTATTACATTATGACAGACCAGCTAGTTCTACTGTCTCATTTATATTATGACAGACCAGCTAGATCTACTGTGTCATGTATATGATTACAGACCAGCTAGATCTACTGTCTCTATTATATTATGACAGACCAGCTAGATCTACTGTCTCTATTATATTATGATAGACCAGCTAGATCTACCGTCTCTATTACATTATGACAGACCAGCTAGACCTACTGTGTCTATTACATTATGACAGACCAGCTAGATCTACTGTCTCTATCACATTATCACAGACCAGCTAGATCTTCTGTCTCTATTACATTATGACAGACCAGCTAGATATACTGTCTCTATTATATAATGACAGACCAGCTAGATCTACTGTCTCTTTTATATAAAGACAGACCAGCTAGATCTACTGTCTCATTTACATTATGACAGACCAGCTAGATCTACTGTCTCATTTATATTATGACAGACCAGCTAGATCTACTGTCTCATTTATATTATTACAGACCAGCTAGATCTACTGTCTCTATTATATAATGACAGACCAGCTAGATCTACTGTCTCTATTATATTATGACAGGCCAGCTAGATCTACTCTCTATTATATTATCACAGACCAGCTAGATCTACTGTCTCTATTATATTATGACAGACCAGCTAGATCTACTGTCTCTATTATATTATGGCAGACCAGCTATGTCTAGTGTCACTATTATACTATGACAGACCAGCTAGATCTACTGTCTCGATTATATTGTGACAGACCAGCTAGATCTAATGTCTCTATTATATTATCACAGACCAGCTAGATCTACTGTCTCTATTACATTATGACAGACCAGCTATATCTACAGTCTCTATTACATTATGACAGACCAGCTAGATCTACTGTCTCTATTACATTATGACAGACCAGCTAGATCCACTGTCTCTATTATATTATGGCAGACCAGCTATGTCTAGTGTCACTATTATAATATGAGAGACCAGCTAGATCTACTGTCTCTATTGTGCTATGACAGACCAGCTAGATCTACTGTCTCTATTACATTATGACAGACCAGCTAGATCTACTGTCTTTGTTATATTATGACAGACCAGCTAGATCTACTGTCTTTGTTATATTATGTCAGGCCAGCTAGACCTGCTGTCTCTATTATATTATGACTGACCAGCTAGATCTACTGTCTCTATTATATTATGACAGACCAGCTATGTCTATTGTCTCTATTATATTATGACAGAACAGCTAGATCTACTGTCTCTATTATATTATCGCAGACCAGCTAGATCTACTGTCTCTATAATATTATGACAGACCAGCTAGATCTACTGTCTCTATTATATTATCACAGACCAGCTAGATCTACTGTCTCTATTACTTTATGACAGACCAGCTAGTTCTACTGTCTCATTTATATTATGACAGACCAGCTAGATCTACTGTGTCATTTATATGATTACAGACCAGCTAGATCTACTGTCTCTATTATATAATGACAGACCAGCTAGATCTACTGTCTCATTTATTTGATTACAGACCAGCTAGATCTACTGTCTCTATTATATTATGACAGACCAGCTAGATCTACTGTCTCTATTATATTATGACAGACCAGCTAGATCTACCGTCTCTATTACATTATGACAGACCAGCTAGACCTACTGTGTCTATTACATTATGACAGACCAGCTAGATCTACTGTCTTTGTTACATTATGACAGACCAGCTAGATCTACTGTCTCTATTATATTATGACAGACCAGCTAGATCTACTGTCTCTATTATCGTATGACAGACCAGCTACATCTACTGTCTCTATTATATTATGACAGATCAGCTAGATCTACTGTCTCTATTATAGTATGACAGACCAGCTAGATCTACTGTCTTTGTTATATTATGACAGACCAGCTAGATCTACTGTCTTTGTTATATTATGTCAGACCAGCTAGACCTGCTGTCTCTATTATATTATGACTGACCAGCTAGATCTACTGTCTCTATTATATTATGACAGACCAGCTATGTCTATTGTCTCTATTATATTATGACAGAACAGCTAGATCTACTGTCTCTATTATATTATCGCAGACCAGCTAGATCTACTGTCTCTATTATATTATGACAGAACAGCTAGATCTACTGTCTCTATTATATTATCACAGACCAGCTAGATCTACTGTCTCTATTACTTTATGACAGACCAGCTAGTTCTACTGTCTCATTTATATTATGACAGACCAGCTAGATCTACTGTGTCATTTATATGATTACAGACCAGCTAGATCTACTGTCTCTATTATATAATGACAGACCAGCTAGATCTACTGTCTCATTTATTTGATTACAGACCAGCTAGATCTACTGTCTCTATTATATTATGACAGACCAGCTAGATCTACTGTCTCTATTATATTATGACAGACCAGCTAGATCTACCGTCTCTATTACATTATGACAGACCAGCTAGACCTACTGTGTCTATTACATTATGACAGACCAGCTAGATCTACTGTCTTTGTTACATTATGACAGACCAGCTAGATCTACTGTCTCTATTATATTATGACAGACCAGCTAGATCTACTGTCTCTATTATCGTATGACAGACCAGCTACATCTACTGTCTCTATTATATTATGACAGATCAGCTAGATCTACTGTCTCTATTATAGTATGACAGACCAGCTATATCTACTGTCTCTATTACATTATGACAGACCAGCTAGATCTACTGTCTCTATTACATTATGACAGACCAGCTAGAACTACTGTCTCTATTATATTATGACAAAACAGCTAGATCTACTGTCTCTATTATATTATCACAGACCAGCTAGATCTACTGTCTCATTTATATTATGACAGACCAGCTAGATCTACTGTCTCATTTATATGATTACAGACCAGCTAGATCTACTGTCTCTATTATATAATGACAGACCAGCTAGATCTACTGTCTCTATTATATTATGACAGACCAGCTAGATCTACTGTCTCTATTATAGTATGATAGACCAGCTATATCTACTGTCTCTATTACATTATGACAGACCAGCTAGATCTACTGTCTCTATTACATTATGACAGACCAGCTAGATCTACTGTCTCTATTATATTATGACAAAACAGCTAGATCTACTGTCTCTATTATATTATCACAGACCAGCTAGATCTACTGTCTCATTTATATTATGACAGACCAGCTAGATCTACTGTCTCATTTATATGATTACAGACCAGCTAGATCTACTGTCTCTATTATATAATGACAGACCAGCTAGATCTACTGTCTCTATTATATTATGACAGACCAGCTAGATCTACTGTCTCTATTATATTATGACAGACCAGCTAGATCTACTGTCTCTATTATAGTATGACAGACCAGCTATATCTACTGTCTCTATTACATTATGACAGACCAGCTAGATCTACTGTCTCTATTACATTATGACAGACCAGCTAGATCTACTGTCTCTATTATATTATGACAGACCAGCTAGATCTACTGTCTCTTTGTCTCTATTGTATTATGACAGACCAGCTATTTCTACTGTCTCTATTATATTATGACAGACCTACTAGATCTACTGTCTTTGTTACATTATGACAGACCAGCTAGATCTACTGTCTCTATTACATTTTGACAGACCAGCTAGATCTACTGTGTCATTTATATTATGACCGACCAGATAGATCTACTGTCTCTATTATATAATGACAGACCTGCTAGATCTACTGTCGCTATTATATTGTGACAGACCAGCTAGATCTAATGTCTCTATTACATTATGACAGACCAGCTAGATCTACTGTCTCTATTATATTATGGCAGACCAGCTATGTCTAGTGTCACTATTATAATATGACAGACCAGCTAGATCTACTGTCTCTATTGTACTATGACAGACCAGCTAGATCTACTGTCTAAATTACATTATGACAGACCAGCTAGATCTACTGTCTTTGTTATATTATGACAGACCAGCTAGATCTACTGTCTTTGTTATATTATGACAGACCAGCTATGTCTACTGTCTCTATTATATTATGACAGAACAGCTAGATCTACTGTCTCTATTATATTATCACAGACCAGCTAGATCTACTGTCTCTATTATATTATGACAGACCAGCTAGATCTACTGTCTCTATTATATTATCACAGACCAGCTAGATCTACTGGTTCTATTACATTATGACAGACCAGCTAGATCTACTGTCTCTATTATATTATGACAAAACAGCTAGATCTACTGTCTCTATTATATTATCACAGACCAGCTAGATCTACTGTCTCATTTATATTATGACAGACCAGCTAGATCTACTGTCTCATTTATATGATTACAGACCAGCTAGATCTACTGTCTCTATTATATAATGACAGACCAGCTAGATCTACTGTCTCTATTATATTATGACAGACCAGCTAGATCTACTGTCTCTATTACATTATGGCAGACCAGCTATGTCTAGTGTCACTATTATAATATGACAGACCAGCTAGATCTACTGTCTCTATTGTACTATGACAGACCAGCTAGATCTACTGTCTAAATTACATTATGACAGACCAGCTAGATCTACTGTCTTTGTTATATTATGACAGACCAGCTATGTCTACTGTCTCTATTATATTATCACAGACCAGCTAGATCTACTGTCTCATTTATATTATGACAGACCAGCTAGATCTACTGTCTCATTTATATGATTACAGACCAGCTAGATCTACTGTCTCTATTATATAATGACAGACCAGCTAGATCTACTGTCTCTATTATATTATGACAGACCAGCTAGATCTACTGTCTCTATTACATTTTGACAGACCAGCTAGATCTACTGTGTCATTTATATTATGACCGACCAGATAGATCTACTGTCTCTATTATATAATGACAGACCTGCTAGATCTACTGTCGCTATTATATTGTGACAGACCAGCTAGATCTAATGTCTCTATTACATTATGACAGACCAGCTAGATCTACTGTCTCTATTATATTATGGCAGACCAGCTATGTCTAGTGTCACTATTATAATATGACAGACCAGCTAGATCTACTGTCTCTATTGTACTATGACAGACCAGCTAGATCTACTGTCTAAATTACATTATGCCAGACCAGCTAGATCTACTGTCTTTGTTATATTATGACAGACCAGCTAGATCTACTGTCTTTGTTATATTATGACAGACCAGCTATGTCTACTGTCTCTAATATATTATGACAGAACAGCTAGATCTACTGTCTCTATTATATTATCACAGACCAGCTAGATCTACTGTCTCTATTATATTATGACAGACCAGCTAGATCTACTGTCTCTATTATATTATCACAGACCAGCTAGATCTACTGTCTCATTTATATTATGACAGACCAGCTAGATCTACTGTCTCATTTATATGATTACAGACCAGCTAGATCTACTGTCTCTATTATATAATGACAGACCAGCTAGATCTACTGTCTCTATTATATTATGACAGACCAGCTAGATCTACTGTCTCTATTACATTATGACAGACCAGCTAGATCTACTGTCTCTATTATATTATGACAAAACAGCTAGATCTACTGTCTCTATTATATTATCACAGACCAGCTAGATCTACTGTCTCATTTATATTATGACAGACCAGCTAGATCTACTGTCTCATTTATATGATTACAGACCAGCTAGATCTACTGTCTCTATTATATAATGACAGACCAGCTAGATCTACTGTCTCTATTATATTATGACAGACCAGCTAGATCTACTGTCTCTATTATATTATGACAGACCAGCTAGATCTACTGTCTCTATTATAGTATGACAGACCAGCTATATCTACTGTCTCTATTACATTATGACAGACCAGCTAGATCTACTGTCTCTATTACATTATGACAGACCAGCTAGATCTACTGTCTCTATTATATTATGACAGACCAGCTAGATCTACTGTCTCTTTGTCTCTATTGTATTATGACAGACCAGCTATTTCTACTGTCTCTATTATATTATGACAGACCTACTAGATCTACTGTCTTTGTTACATTATGACAGACCAGCTAGATCTACTGTCTCTATTACATTTTGACAGACCAGCTAGATCTACTGTGTCATTTATATTATGACCGACCAGATAGATCTACTGTCTCTATTATATAATGACAGACCTGCTAGATCTACTGTCGCTATTATATTGTGACAGACCAGCTAGATCTAATGTCTCTATTACATTATGACAGACCAGCTAGATCTACTGTCTCTATTATATTATGGCAGACCAGCTATGTCTAGTGTCACTATTATAATATGACAGACCAGCTAGATCTACTGTCTCTATTGTACTATGACAGACCAGCTAGATCTACTGTCTAAATTACATTATGACAGACCAGCTAGATCTACTGTCTTTGTTATATTATGACAGACCAGCTAGATCTACTGTCTTTGTTATATTATGACAGACCAGCTATGTCTACTGTCTCTATTATATTATGACAGAACAGCTAGATCTACTGTCTCTATTATATTATCACAGACCAGCTAGATCTACTGTCTCTATTATATTATGACAGACCAGCTAGATCTACTGTCTCTATTATATTATCACAGACCAGCTAGATCTACTGGTTCTATTACATTATGACAGACCAGCTAGATCTACTGTCTCTATTATATTATGACAAAACAGCTAGATCTACTGTCTCTATTATATTATCACAGACCAGCTAGATCTACTGTCTCATTTATATTATGACAGACCAGCTAGATCTACTGTCTCATTTATATGATTACAGACCAGCTAGATCTACTGTCTCTATTATATAATGACAGACCAGCTAGATCTACTGTCTCTATTATATTATGACAGACCAGCTAGATCTACTGTCTCTATTATATTATGACAGACCAGCTAGATCTACTGGCTCTATTACATTATGACAGACCAGCTAGACCTACTGTGTCTATTACATTATGACAGACCAGCTAGATCTACTGTCTCTATTTATATTATGTCAGACCAGCTAGACCTACTGTCTCTATTATATTATGACAGACCAGCTAGATCTACTGTCTCTTTGTCTCTATTGTATTATGACAGACCAGCTATTTCTACTGTCTCTATTATATTATGACAGACC
>NW_027258562.1:0-40000 GCF_045791955.1 Oncorhynchus clarkii lewisi
GGCCTACCGTTTGTTTAGAGGTTTACAGTTTGTTTAGAGGTTTACGAGAGGAGGTCTATGAGAAGAGGTCTATGAGAGGAGGTCTATGAGAGGAGGTCTATGAGAGGGGGTCTATGAGAGGAGGTCTATGAGAGGAGGTCTATGAGAGGAGGTCTATTAGAGGGGGTCTATGAGAGGAGGTCTATGAGAGGGGGTCTATGAGAGGAGGTCTATGAGAGGGGGTCTATGAGAGGAGGTCTATGAGAGGGAGTCTATGAGAGGGAGTCTATGAGAGGGAGTCTATGAGAGGGGGTCTATGAGAGGAGGTCTATGAGAGGAGGTCTATGAGAGGAGGTCTATGAGAGGAGGTCTATGAGAGGAGGTCTATGAGAGGGAGTCTATGAGAGGAGGTCTATGAGAGGAGGTCTATGAGAGGAGGTCTATGAGAGGGGGTCTAAGAGAGAAGGTCTATGAGAGGGAGTCTATGAGAGGAGGTCTATGAGAGGGAGTCTATGAGAGGAGGTCTATGAGAGGGGGGTCTATGAGAGGAGGTCTATGAGAGGAGGTCTATGAGAGGAGGTCTATGAGAGGGAGCGGGGGGCAGGACATGGGTGGGGTTGATGGAGCACACAGAAGCAAGCAGCCAAATCAAGCAGCCAATCAGCAAGCTGGGCCACCGGAAACTGAGCGGACATGGTTGTTGTGACAACGGGAGGTCATACCTTATCCAGTACATGGCCGGGTGCTGGTAGAAGTCCAACGACCCAGAGCGCTGCAAACAGAAGCTGTGCTCCAACTGGACAACAGAACACAGAAACCAGGAACCTTTAAATCCACGAGGACTTAAAGAGAAACCAGTAGCCTTTAAAACCAGTATAACTTTATGAAAAACCAGTAACCTTTAAAACAAGTAGGACTTAAAGAGAAACAAGTACAGTCAACCTTTTAAAACCAGTAACAATCAGAGAAGCCAGGTTTAAACCAGTGGGACTTATAGAGAAACCAGTAAGCTTTAAAACCAGTAACAATCAGAGAAACCAGGTTTAAACCAGTAGGACTTATAGAGAAACCAGTAAGCTTTAAAACCAGTAACAATCAGAGAAACCAGGTTTAAACCAGTAGGACTTATAGAGAAACCAGTAAGCTTTAAAACCAGTAACAATCAGAGAAACCAGGTTTAAACCAGTAGGACTTATAGAGAAACCAGTAAGCTTTAAAACCAGTAACAATCAGATAAACCAGGTTTAAACCAGTAGGACTTATAAAGAAACCAGTAAGCTTTAAAACCAGTAACAATCAGAGAAACCAGGTTTAAACCAGTAGGACTTATAGAGAAACCAGTAAGCTTTAAAACCAGTAACAATCAGAGAAACCAGGTTTAAACCAGTGGGACTTATAGAGAAACCAGTAAGCTTTAAAACCAGTAACAATCAGAGAAACCAGGTTTAAACCAGTAGGACTTATAGAGAAACCAGTAAGCTTTAAAACCAGTAACAATCAGAGAAACCAGGTTTAAACCAGTAGGACTTATAGAGAAACCAGTAAGCTTTAAAACCAGTAACAATCAGAGAAGCCAGGTTTAAACCAGTAGGACTTATAGAGAAACCAGTAAGCTTTAAAACCAGTAACAATCAGAGAAACCAGGTTTAAACCAGTGGGACTTATAGAGAAACCAGTAAGCTTTAAAACCAGTAACAATCAGAGAAACCAGGTTTAAACCAGTAGGACTTATAGAGAAACCAGTAAGCTTTAAAACCAGTAACAATCAGAGAAGCCAGGTTTAAACCAGTAGGACTTATAGAGAAACCAGTAAGCTTTAAAACCAGTAACAATCAGAGAAACCAGGTTTAAACCAGTGGGACTTATAGAGAAACCAGTAAGCTTTAAAACCAGTAACAATCAGAGAAACCAGGTTTAAACCAGTAGGACTTATAGAGAAACCAGTAAGCTTTAAAACCAGTAACAATCAGAGAAGCCAGGTTTAAACCAGTAGGACTTATAGAGAAACCAGTAAGCTTTAAAACCAGTAACAATCAGAGAAACCAGGTTTAAACCAGTGGGACTTATAGAGAAACCAGTAAGCTTTAAAACATGTAACCATTGCAGGTATCAAACCAGTGGAAACCACCACATTTAGATTTCTAAACCAGGACCATTCAGACTGAGAGCCAAAGACAAAGCCAGTACAACTTAGTGGTGCCGTGTAAAAAAACAACAACAGACATGTCTGAATCAATCTTTCCTGGGCGGTGCTTACCGTAATGACAGACACCCCGGCGGTAGTGTCATTAGCTTTAGGGCCGGTGTTGAAGTGCTTCTTTAACTTTCCTGCTACTGACAGCTCCTGTTCATTCTCTGACACACCGCCATCCTGCAGAGAGGAGAGGAGAGGAGAGGAGAGGAGAGGAGAGGAGAGGAGAGGAGAGGAGAGGAGGAAATAGAGGATAGGAGAGGAGAGAGAATTGTAGAAGAGAGGAGAAGAAAAGAGAGGAGAGGAGAGGAGAGGAGAGGAGAGGAGAGGAGAGGAGAGAAGAGGAGAAGAGAGGAGAAGAGGGGAGAAGAGGGGAGAAGAGAGGAGTTTTCCCTTCAGACTACATTAATCCTATTTAAGACCCACAGTAAAACGTTGGATGTTCAAACTGAAAAAACATTGACATGATGTACAAGACAGTTTCTGAGACGTTGTAGACACCCTGTACTGTAGGTAGTGAGGGTATAGAGCATGAATAGATGGACTATAGATAGATTATATAGATAGACTATAGATAGATAGATTACAGTGGGGCAAAAAAGTAGTTAGTCAGCCACCAATTGTGCAAGTTCTCCCACTTAATTAAAGATATTGGTTCCCAATTGGGACTCAACCCTCCCACGTTCAGCTGAAACGGTGGCGCATGGAACGCAAAAATATTCTTAAAAATATTTAACCTCCACACATTAACAAGTCCAATAGCTCAAATGAAAGATAAACACCTTGTTCATCTAGCCAGCAAGTCAGATTTCTAAAATGTTTTACGGCGAAAACATAGTACATATTTATGTCAAACCACCACCAGACACAGCTCATTTGAATAGCCAAAACATGCTATCAAAAAAACGCAGGATTAAAAAATAAATCATTCACTAACCTTTTGAAAATCTTCATCAGATGACAGTAATAGAACATGTTACACAGTAAATTTTTTTTTTTTCAATAATATGCCATTTATATCCATAAATGTCCATTTACATTGAGTTCATGTTCAGAAATTACTCAAAAATGTCCGCAGGAAATCTAGGTAGCGCGGCAAGATAACGTAAATAGACATCATAAACTTTGACTAAATATACATGTTCTACATATAGTTAGAAAGATACACTGCTCCTTTATGCAACCGCTTTGTTACATTTATTTTTAACGTTACAGAAATTGCACACTATTCAATATGCTGAGACGGCGCTCAGATACAAGCTACATTTCAATGTAATGTTGGAGTCAACAGAAACACAGATTTAAGCATAAATATTCCCTTACCTTCGATGGTCTTCGTTCAGAATGTTGTGGAAGGCTTCATACTTACCCAATACATCGTTTGGTTTCAAGTCTTGCGTCTTTGTATTAGCTACTGCTAATAACATCAGCTGAAATGCAGCCAAAATGTCCTCTGGTCCGGAAAAGTTGTGCATCAAAACTTCAAAATTACATATTATATGTCGACTAAACAGGTCAAACTAAGTGCAGAAGCAAGCTTTATGATGTTTTTAACACACAAAACAACTTTCAATTCAATCGGCCATCGTCTGTCCTTCTCTTGAGTGCTGGAACAAAGGAATGGCTGTGACCAATTTGCGCCCTAACGCACAGGTTTTTTCCTCGTGGCACTTACTCAAATCACTCCCATAGGGCCAATTCTCGCGGGATTTGAACGATTAAAAGCTCTACTAAATGAGGACATCTAGTGGAAGACATAGAAAGTCTCCCCAGAATCATAACTGGTTGGGAAGGGTGGGGGCGATGACGTCAAAGTTGCTCCAACTTTCATGACCACAGAAACTAGTTTGGAAGAATGCCTGCCCTGTGAGTTCTGCTATACTTACAGACATAATTCCAACGGTTTTAGAAGCTTTAGAGTGTTTTCTATCCAATAATAATTTTTATATGCATATATTAGCAATTTTTGACAGATTATTTTTTCAGTTTACTAGGGGTACCCAATCTCTCCAAAGGGGGCATATTTCTGCCATATCTTTAACAGGTTTTAAAAAGATGAGAGAGGCCTGTAATTTCATCATAGGTACACTTTAACTATGACAGACGAAATTAGGGAAAAAAATCAAGAAAATCACATTGTAGAATTTTTTATACATTTATTTGCAAATTATGGTGGAAAATAAGTATTTGGTCACCTACAAACAAGCAAGATTTCTGGCTCTCACAGACCTGTAACTTCTTATTTAATAGGCTCCTCTGTCCTCCACTCGTTACCTGTATTAATGGCACCTGTTTGAACTTGTTATCAGTATAAAAGACACCTGTCCACAACCTCAAACAGTCACACTCCAAACTCCACTATGGCCAAGACCAATGAGCTGTCAAAGGACACCAGAAACAAAATTGTAGACCTGCACCAGGCTGGGAAGACTGAATCTGCAATAGGTAAGCAGCTTGGTTTGAAGAAATCAACTGTGGGAGCAATTATTAGGAAATGGAAGACATACAAGACCACTGATAATCTCCCTCGATCTGGGGATCCATGCAAGATCTCACCCCGTGGGGTCAAAATGATCACAAGAACGGTGAGCAAAAATCCCAGAACCACACGGGGGGACCTAGTGAATGACCTGCAGAGAGCTGGGACCAAAGTAACAAAGCCTACCATCAGTAACACACTACGCCGCCAGGGACTCAAATCCTGCAGTGCCAGACGTGTACCCCTGCTTAAGCCAGTACATGTCCAGGCCCATCTGAAGTTTGCTAGAGAACATATGGATGATCCAGAAGAAGATTGGGAGAATGTCATATGGTCAGATAAATCCAAAATATACCTTTTTGGTAAAAACTCAACTCGTCGTGAGTTGCATCCAAATAACACCATACCTACTGTGAAGCATGGGGGTGGAAACATCATGCTTTGGGGCTGTTTTTCTGCAAAGGGACCAGGACGACTGATCCATGTAAAGGAAAGAATGAATGGGGCCATGTATCGTGAGATTTTGAGTGAAAACCCCCTTCTATCAGCAAGGGCATTGAAGATGAAACGTGGCTAGGTCTTTCAGCATGACAATGATCCCAAACACAATGCCCAGGCAACGAAGGAGTGGCTTCTTAAGAAGCATTTCAAGGTCCTGGAGTGGCCTAGCCAGTCTCCAGATCTCAACCCCATAGAAAATCTTTGGAGGGAGTTGAAAGTCCGTGTTGTCCAGCAACAGCCCCAAAACGTCACTGCTCTAGAGGAGATCTGCATGGAGGAATGGGCCAAAATACCAGCAACAGTATGTGAAAACCTTGTGAAGACTTACAGAAAATGTTTGACCTCTGTCATTGCCAACAAAGGGTATATAACAAAGTATTGAGATAAACTTTTGTTATTGACCAAATACTTATTTTCCACCATAATTTGCAAATAAATTCATTAAAAATCCTACAATGTGATTTTCTTGAATTCTATTTCTCATTTTTACTAGTCATAATTGAAATCTACCTATGATGAAAATTACAGGCCTCTCTCATCTTTTTAAGTGGGAGAACTTGTACAATTGGTGGCTGACTAAATACTTTTTTGCCCCACTGTATATAGATGGACTATAGATAGATTATATAGATGGACTATAGATAGATAGATTATAAAGATGGACTATAGATAGATTATATAGATGGACTATAGATAAATAGATTATATAGATGGACTATAGATAGATAGATTATATAGATGGACTATAGATAGATTATATAGAACAAGGTTTGCAATCACACAGAGTAGAATGTTAGATGTTCCAATCAGATGTGATTGGTCAAACACACATATTTAGCAGATGTGATTGGTCACATACACATATATTATTGCGGGTTGTAGTGAAATGCTTGTATGAAAAAACATGCAAGACAACTAAATACTGCTTATGAGCTAGAAGCAGAGCTGACGTGCCATCGTCTGGAGACGGGCAAAGACAAACACGTGTTAAGCCCTTATCGTCCCCAAGGACCAAGATGGTGAATCAATGGTATAGTATGGTAGAGTATGAGGGGAGAGGTTCTACTCACCTTGACCCAAGGGTGCTCCAACACCTCTACTGCTGTGTATCTCTGATCCACCTCCACCTGCAGCATGGACCTGATCAGCTCCTTGGCAGTCTCTGACACATTGTCCCAGTAAAGGAGAGGGAACTCCAGCGGCCTCATTAGGATCTGGTCAAACAACACCTCCTGGTCATCACTGCTCCTATACACAACAGAGAAAAACACATCAACACATTAAATATACAATATCTTAGAATTAATCAATAAGGCCAGAGGGGTCTGGTATATTTAATCAATAAGGCCAGAGGGGTCTGGTATATTTAATCAATAAGACCAGAGGAGGTCTGGTATATTTAATCAATAACGCCAGAGGGCGTCTGGAATATTTAATCAATAAGGCCAGAGGAGGTCTGGTATATTGAAGTAGTAAGGCCAGACGAGGTCTGGTATATTTAATCAATAAGCCCAGAGGGGTCTGGTATATTTAATCACTAAGGCCAGAGGAGGTCTGGTATATTTAATCAATGAGGCCAGAGGAGGTCTGGTATATTTAATCAATAAGACCAGAGGAGGTCTGGTATATTTAATCAATAAGGCCAGAGGGGTCTGGTATATTTAATCAATAAGGCCAGAGGGGTCTGGTATATTTAATAAATAAGGCCAGAGGGCGTCTGGAATATTTAATCAATAAGGCCAGAGGAGGTCTTGTATATTTAATCAATAAGGACAGAGGAGGTCTGGTATATTTAATCAATAAGGCCAGAGGAGGTCTGGTATATTTAATCAATGAGGCCAGAGGGGTCTGGTATATTTAATCAATAAGGCCAGAGGGCGTCTGGTATATTTAATCAATGAGGCCAGAGGAGGTCTGGTATATTTAATCAATAAGGCCAGAGGAGGTCTGGTATATTTAATCAATAAGGACAGAGGGGGTCTGGTATATTTAATCAATAAGGCCAGATGGGTCTGGTATATTTAATCTATAAGGCCAGAGGAGGTCTGGTATATGTAATCAATAAGGCCAGAGGAGGTCTGGTATATTTAATCAATAAGGCCAGAGGGGTCTGGTATATCTAATCAATAAGGCCAGAGGAGGTCTGGTATATTTAATCAATAAGGCCAGAGGGGGTCTTGTATATTTAATCAATAAGGCCAGAGGGGTCTGGTATATTTCATCAATAAGGCCAGAGGGGTCTGGTATATTTAATCAATAAGGCCAGAGGAGGTCTGGTATATTTAATCAATAAGGACAGAGGGGGTCTGGTATATTTAATCAATAAGGCCAGATGGGTCTGGTATATTTAATCTATAAGGCCAGAGGAGGTCTGGTATATGTAATCAATAAGGCCAGAGGAGGTCTGGTATATTTAATCAATAAGGCCAGAGGGGTCTGGTATATTTAATCAATAAGGCCAGATGGGTCTGGTATATTTAATCAATAAGGCCAGAGGGGTCTGGTATATCTAATCAATAAGGCCAGAGGAGGTCTGGTATATTTAATCAATAAGGCCAGAGGGGGTCTTGTATATTTAATCAATAAGGCCAGAGGGGTCTGGTATATTTCATCAATAAGGCCAGAGGGGTCTGGTATATTTAATCAATAAGGCCAGAGGAGGTCTGGTATATTTAATCAATAAGGACAGAGGGGGTCTGGTATATTTAATCAATAAGGCCAGATGGGTCTGGTATATTTAATCTATAAGGCCAGAGGAGGTCTGGTATATGTAATCAATAAGGCCAGAGGAGGTCTGGTATATTTAATCAATAAGGCCAGAGGGGGTCTGGTATATTGAAGTAGTAAGGCCAGACGAGGTCTGGTATATTTAATCAATAAGCCCAGAGGGGTCTGGTATATTTAATCAATAAGGCCAGAGTGGTCTGGTATATTTAATCAATAAGGCCAGAGGAGGTCTGGTATATTTAATCAATAAGGCCAGAGGAGATCTGGTATATTTAATCAATAAGGCCAGAGGAGGTCTGGTATATCTAATCAATAAGGCCAGAGGAGGTCTGGTATATTTAATCAATAAGACCAGAGGAGGTCTGGTATATTTAATCAATAAGGCCAGAGGGGGTCTGGTATATTTAATCAATAAGGCCAGAGGGGTCTGGTATATTTAGTCAATAAGGCCAGAGGAGGTCTGGTATATTTAATCAATAAGGCCAGAGGGGTCTGGTATATTTAATCAATAAGGCCAGAGGAGGTCTGGTATATTTAATCAATAAGACCAGAGGAGGTCTGGTATATTTAATCAATAAGGCCAGAGGAGGTCTGGTATATTTAATCAATAAGGCCAGAGGGCGTCTGGAATATTTAATCAATAAGGCCAGAGGAGGTCTGGTATATTTAATCAATAACGCCGTGGGGTCTGGTATATTTAATCAATAAGGCCAGAGGGGGTCTGGTATATCTAATCAATAAGGCCAGAGGGGTCTGGTATATTTAATCAATAAGGCCAGAGGGGGTCTGGTATATCTAATCAATAAGGCCAGAGGAGATCTGGTATATCTAATCAATAAGGCCAGAGGAGGTCTGGTATATTTAATCAATAAGGCTAGAGGGGGTCTGGTATATTTAATCAATAAGGCCAGAGGAGGTCTGGTATATTTAATCAATAAGGACAGAGGAGATCTGGTATATCTAATCAATAAGGCCAGAGGAGGTCTGGTATATTTAATCAATAAGGCTAGAGGGGGTCTGGTATATTTAATCAATAAGGCCAGAGGGCGTCTGGTATATCTAATCAATAAGGCCAGAGGAGATCTGGTATATCTAATCAATAAGGCCAGAGGAGGTCTGGTATATTTAATCAATAAGGCCAGAGGGGGTCTGGAATATTTAATCAATAAGGCCAGAGGAGGTCTGGTATATTTAAGTAGTAAGGCCAGAGGGGTCTGGTATATTTAATCAATAAGGCCAGAGGGCGTCTGGTATATTTAATCAATAAGGCCAGAGGGCGTCTGGTATATCTAATCAATAAGGCCAGAGGAGGTCTGGTATATCTAATCAATAAGGCCAGAGGAGGTCTGGTATATTTAATCAATAAGGACAGAGGAGGTCTGGTATATCTAATCAATAAGGCCAGAGGAGGTCTGGTATATTTAATCAATAAGGCCAGAGGAGGTCTGGTATATTTAATCAATAACGCCAGAGGGGTCTGGTATATTTAATCAATAAGGACAGAGGGGGTCTGGTATATTTAAGTAGTAAGGCCAGAGAAGGTCTGGTATATTTAAGTAGTAAGGCCAGAGGGGGTCTGGTATATTTAATCAATAACGCCAGAGGGCGTCTGGAATATTTAATCAATAAGGCCAGAGGAGGTCTGGTATATTTAATCAATAAGGCCAGAGGAGGGATGGTATATTTAATCAATAAGGCCAGAGGGGTCTGGTATATTTAATCAATAAGGCTAGAGGGGGTCTGGTATATTTAATCAATAAGGCCAGAGGAGGTCTGGTATATTTAATCAATAAGGCCAGACGAGGTCTGGTATATTTAATCAATAAGAACAGAGGAGGTCTGGTATATTTAATCAATAAGGCCAGAGGAGGTCTGGTATATTTAATCAATGAGGCCAGAGGAGGTCTGGTATATTTAATCAATAAGGACAGAGGAGGTCTGGTATATTTAATCAATAAGGCCAGAGGAGGTCTGGTATATTTAATCAATAAGGCCAGAGGAGGTCTGGTATATTTAATCAATAACGCCAGAGGGCGTCTGGAATATTTAATCAATAAGGCCAGAGGAGGTCTGGAATATTTAATCAATAAGGCCAGAGGAGGTCTGGTATATTTACTCAATAAGGCCAGAGGAGGTCTGGTATATTTAAGTAGTAAGGCCAGAGGGAGTCTGGTATATTTAAGTAGTAAGGCCAGAGGGGGTCTGGTATATTTAAGTAGTAAGGCCAGAGGAGGTCTGGTATATTTAAGTAGTAAGGCCAGAGGGGGTCTGGTATATTTAAGTAGTAAGGCCAGAGGAGGTCTGGTATATTTAAGTAGTAAGGCCAGAGGGGGTCTGGTATATTTAATCAATAAGGCCAGAGGAGGTCTGGTATATTTAATCAATAAGACCAGAGGAGGTCTGGTATATTTAATCAATAAGGCCAGAGGGGTCTGGTATATTTAATCAATAAGGACAGAGGGGGTCTGGTATATTTAAGTAGTAAGGCCAGAGGAGGTCTGGTATATTTTAATCAATAATGCCAGAGGGGTCTGGTATATTTAATCAATAAGGCCAGAGGGGTCTGGTATATTTAATCAATAAGGACAGAGGGGGTCTGGTATATTTAAGTAGTAAGGCCAGAGGAGGTCTGGTATATTTAATCAATAATACCAGAGGGGTCTGGTATATTTAATCAATAAGGCCAGAGGAGGTCTGGTATATTTAATCAATAAGGCCAGAGGAGGTCTGGTATATTTAATCAATAAGGCCAGAGGAGGTCTGGTATATTTAATCAATAAGGCCAGAGGAGGTCTGGTATATTTAAGTAGTAAGGCCAGACGAGGTCTGGTACATTTAATCAATAAGGCCAGAGGAGGTCTGGTATATTGAAGTAGTAAGGCCAGAGGAGGTCTGGTATATTTAATCAATAAGGACAGAGGGGTCCGGTTATATTTAATCAATAAGGCCAGAGGAGGTCTGGTATATTTAATCAATAAGGCCAGAGGAGGTCTGGTATATTTAATCAATAAGGCCAGAGGAGGTCTGGTATTTTTAATCAATAAGGCCAGAGGAGGTCTGGTACATTTAATCAATAAGACCAGAGGAGGTCTGGTATATTTAATCAATAAGGCCAGAGGAGGTCTGGTATATTTAATCAATAAGACCAGAGGAGGTCTGGTATATTTAATCAATAAGGCCAGAGGGGTCTGGTATATTTAATCAATAAGGCCAGAGGGGGTCTGGTATATTTAATCAATAAGGCCAGAGGGGGTCTGGTATATTTAATCAATAAGGTCTGAGGGATTGTGGTACTTGGCCAATATAGCACAGCTATGGGATGTTTTTCTGCACGACACAAAGCGGGGTGCCTGGATACAGCCCTTATCCGTGGTATATTGTTTATATTGTTAATATAAACTGGTTACCAACATAATTACAGCAGCCGTGCCTTATTGCTGTTATAAACTGGTTACCAACATAATTACAGCAGCCGTGCCTTATTGCTGTTATAAACTGGTTACCAACATAATTACAGCAGCCGTGCCTTATTGCTATTATAAACTGGTTACCAACATAATTACAGCAGCCGTGCCTTATTGCTGTTATAAACTGGTTACCAACATAATTACAGCAGCCGTGCCTTATTGTTAATATAAACTGGTTACCAACATAATTACAGCAGCCGTGCCTTATTGCTGTTATAAACTGGTTACCAACATAATTACAGCAGCCGTGCCTTATTGCTGTTATAAACTGGTTACCAACATAATTACAGCAGCCGTGCCTTATTGTTGTTATAAACTGGTTACCAACGTAATTACAGCAGCCGTGCCTTATTGTTAATATAAACTGGTTACCAACATAATTACAGCAGCCGTGCCTTATTGCTATTATAAACTGGTTACCAACATAATTACAGCAGCCGTGCCTTATTGCTGTTATAAACTGGTTACCAACATAATTACAGCAGCCGTGCCTTATTGTTGTTATAAACTGGTTACCAACATAATTACAGCAGCCGTGCCTTATTGTTAATATAAACTGGTTACCAACATAATTACAGCAGCCGTGCCTTATTGCTGTTATAAACTGGTTACCAACGTAATTACAGCAGCCGTGCCTTATTGCTGTTATAAACTGGTTACCAACATAATTACAGCAGCCGTGCCTTATTGCTGTTATAAACTGGTTACCAACATAATTACAGCAGCCGTGCCTTATTGCTATTATAAACTGGTTACCAACATAATTACAGCAGCCGTGCCTTATTGCTATTATAAACTGGTTACCAACATAATTACAGCAGCCGTGCCTTATTGCTGTTATAAACTGGTTACCAACATAATTACAGCAGCCGTGCCTTATTGCTATTATAAACTGGTTACCAACTTATTACAGCAGTAACGGCTAAGGGCTGTCAGCCAATCAGCATTCAGATCTCGAACCAGTTTACAATGGCCAGTTGTGTTGAAAACAGTCACATAACCAACCAAGTTAGCAAACATGACGTTTTCTTTTGACTGCGCAAAACGGTCGTGTAAGCAAGCATCTGATGTTGGTGTTTGTTTAACCTTTAACCCCTTTATAACCACCCTGCTACTTTCTACTTTTTACTTGGATGGCAGCTTCAGGTTTTCGGGAAATACATTGAAAACTAACTTGAACATCTGGACTGTAATGACAAGAATAAAATGTAATTGACAGATGTGGGAGCAGACTGAATTAATGCATAAGGTAAGGCCTGTAACGTTAGCTAGCTACATTGCTAAGCAAGCCAGATTGACTTGTATGGAGTAACTTTAACGTGAGATGAGCAAAGCCCATTTCATGTATTATACATTAGCAGCGTGGCAGTTTCCCAAAGTTTGGTGTTTGAACTTTGTCCAGCTAGCTGTGCTTTGTTTGTGGAGTAATGTGGAATAACTACAGTACCAGTCAAAAGTACGGACGCACCTACTCATTCATTCATTCATTTTCTTTATTTTTACTATTTTCTACATTTGTAGAATAATAGTGAAGACATCAAAATTATGAAATATCACATATGGAATCACGTAGTAACCAAAAAAGTGTGGAACAAATTGAGATTCTTCAAAGTAGCCACCCTTTGCCTTGATGACAGCTTTGCACACTCTTGGAATTCTCTCAACCAGCTTCATGAGTTAGTCACCTGGAATGCATTTCAATTAACACTAAAAATTCATTTGGAATGTCTTTCCTTCTTAATGCGTTTCAGCCAATCAGTTGTGTTGTGACAACGTAAGGGTGGTATACAGAAGATAGTCCTATTTGGTAAAAAAACAAGTTCATATTATGTCAAGAACAGCTCAAATATGCAAAGATAAACGACAGTCCATCATTACTTTAACCTCTTGCGACATTAGACCGGTGGAAATCTGTCCTTTAGTCTGAAGAATCCAAATTTGAGATTTTTGGTTCCAACCGCCGTGTCTTTGTGAGACGCAGAGTAGGTGAATGGATGATCTCTGCATGTGTGGTTCCCACCGTGAAAAATGGAGGAGGTGGTGTGATGGTGTGGGGGTACTTTGCTAGTGACACTGTTGTTGATTTATTTAGAATTCAAGGCACACTTAACCAGCATGGTTACCACAGCATTCTGCAGTGATACGCCATCCCATCTGGTTTGCGCTTAGTGGAACAATCATTTGTTTTTCAACAGGACAATGACCCAAATCACACCTCCAGGATGTTTACGGGCTATTTGACAAAGAAGGAGAGTGATGGAGTGCTGCATCAGATGACCTGGCCTCCACAATCACCTGACCTCAACCCAGTTGAGATGGTTTGGGATGAGTTGGACCGCAGAGTGAAGGAAAAGCAGCCAACAAGTGATCAGCATATGTGGAAACTCCTTCAAGACTGTTGGAAAAGCATTCCAGGTGAAGCTGGTTGAGAGAATACCAAGAGAGTGCAAAGCTGTCATCAAAGGCAAAGGATGGTTACTTTGAAGAATCTAAAATATTTGCTGATTTCTTTAACACCTTTTTTGGTTACTACATGATTCCATATGTGTTACTTCATAGTTTTGATTTCTTCACTATTATTCTACAATGTAGAAAATAGCAAAAAATAAAGAAAAACCTTTGAATGAGTAGGTGTGTCCAAACTTTTGACTGGTTACTGTATATTGTCATCATTGAATTGTGCCGGTGCCGTCCATACAGTTAACATAACAGACGTGTTAGCTTGTAGCTAGCGAACGTTACTGTCAACTAACAACGTTAGTTGGATAGGACATTCGCTATCTTATATGCCTGTTACACGCAACTGTCAAGGCCCATGGTTTTACACAGATGACTTCAGTCATGTGGAAAAACCTATAAAGATATAAAAAGATATAGCTTCCGTTGTTTGTAGCTTTCCACTCATCTGACTGGTGTTAGCTAGCTACTAGCGCTGTTGCTACGCAACCCACCTTTGTTGTATCAGAACTCTGAAACTAAAAATAAATATCAGTGCTGGTTCCATACGATGTTGTTGGCATGCCGATAGCCTTTCTCTGGGCTCAGAGATTCAGCACTGCCTCCTTCCAACCACATGACGGGGTACGGCACCAATCACTGAAGCTCTGGATTCCACTCCAGACGTTGATTCATCAAAATGAAGACGTTTTTTTTGTCAGTATTACATGTCAGATTGGAAAGGGATTGCGTATACAGCGGGACAGTTTGTTTGTGTACTTCACCATAACTGTGCAGTCAGGATTCAGTTGATCTCCACACAACAAGATGTAGGCGATGACTCCTACTGCCCAGATATCTACCTTAAGGCCATACCTAGAACACAAAGAGAGAGAGAATACACAGGTCAGAGAGAAAGAGCGAGGGAGAGAGAGAGACAGGAAGGGAGAGAGAGAGAGAGAGAGAGAGAGAGAGAGAGAGAGACAGAGAAAAAGAGGGAGGGAGGGAGGGAGGGAGGGAGGGAGGGAGGGAGGGAGGGAGGGAGGGAGTGAGGGAGGGAGGGAGGGAGGGAGGGAGGTGGAAGAGAGAGAGGGAGGAAGAGGGAGAGAGAGTTAGAGAGAGAGGTGGAGGAGGGAGGGAGAGAGAGAGAGAGAGAGAGAGGGGGTGGGAGAGAGAAAGGGAGGTGGAAGAGGGAGAGAGAGAGAGAGGGGGAGAGAGGGAGAGAGAGAGGGGGGGGGTCAGGAGACACACACGTACCCTGTCTCTGCGATGATCTCGGGTGCTACATATGTGGGTGTCCCACAGACTGTGTAGAGAGGTCCGTCTACTACCGTGGCCAGACCAAAGTCTCCCAACTTCAGACTCTTACTGCCATCAGCATGCTCATACACCTGGAGGGGAGAGGAGAGAAGAAGGGAGAGGGGAGAGGAGAGGAGACGAGAGGAGACAAGAGGAGAGGAGAGGAGAAGTAGAGAGGAGGGGAGGAGAAATGGAGAGGAGAGGAGAGGAGAGGAGAGGAGAGGTAGAGGAGAGGAGAGGAGGAGAAATGGAGAGGAGAGGAGAGGAGAAGGGAGAGGGGGGAGGAGAGGAGAGGAGAGATGTAACATTAAAAAATATAATATAGTTAATACTAGAATATCTATCATGTGGTCACTGTAATGCACTGAATACTTCCAGTGACATGTATTCACACGGAATACTTCCAGTGAATACTTCCGCGAAACATTTATGTGGCATGATTCAGTCATGTAGCTACTTTTGTCTTTTATAAAGGTGAGTTAGAGATCTCCGAGTCTTTGGGGACTTTTGGTGTAAAGTAAAAAACAGTAAAAACACTTAGAGTACTACTACGTCCCGCTTAAACTTCCGGTGAAACCGGAGGATGCGCGATTCAAATAAATAATCATACAAATGATGGATATTAAACATTTAGATACATAGTGTCTGTATATATTATAAATAATAATTTGTATGATTAAACATTTAGATACATACATAGATACAAGTGTCTTACATCAGCTGAAAGCTTAAATTCTTGTTAATCTAACTGCTCTGTTTTTTTCGACCGGCACAGGTTTCATACATTCACAAATAGCGATGAAATATTCACTTACTTTTTGAAGATCTTCCTATGATTTGTCATCCAAAGGGTCCCAGCTAAACACGTAGTGTTGTTTTGCTAGATAAAATCCTTCTTTATCTCCCAAAAAGTTTGTTTAGTTGGCGCCATCGATTTGAGTAGTCCACTCGTACTGGCCCTCCAACATCACTTCTAGCAGCATCTGGTCTCCCATCCAGGAACTGACCAGGACCAACCCTGCTTAGCTTCAGAAGCAAGCCAGCATTGGTATGCAGGGTGATAATGCAGGGTGGTATGCAGGGTGGTATGCAGGGTGGTATGCAGGGTGGTATGCATCGTGGTATGCTGCTGGCAACATGCAGAAAAAGGAATCCGAAAATCTACTCCTAAACTTTGTTTCAACAAGTCAAAATACGTTTCTATTTACTCCTCAGATTCCCTAAAATGTAATCAAACTATAATATTTCTTACTGAAAGAAGTATGTTCAATAGGAAACCCATTTTAACAGGTGCATCTTGTCTTCATGTCGAGCCAAAACACAAATTTCCAAGACTGTGTCCTTCCACTAAAACTGTTATTTATTCTTCGTTATTCAAGTTACAAGCCTGAAACCTTGAACAAAGACTGCTGACTCCAAGTGGAAGCTAGAATTGAATATGACCTTATACTTGCCAATGGAAGAGCATGGTCTCTCTCAAAAAAACATTTCCGGTTGGTTTTTCTTTGGATTTTCTCCTATTGTGTTATATTCTCCGACATTATTTTAACAGTTCTACACTCTTCAAAGTGTTTTCTTTCTAATGGTACTAATTATATGAATATCCAGGCTTCCGGGCCTAAGCTACAGGCAGTTTACTTTGGGAATGTCATTCAGACAGGAAGTGGAGAAAAAAGGGCCCTATTTTACTTTATTTTAGACAACTTTTACAACATTCCTAAAGAAAATAATGCACTTTCTCTCTCCATACATTTTCCTTGACACCCAAAAGTACTCGCTACATTTTAACAGGAAAATGGTCCAATTCACACACTTATCAAGAGAACATCTCTACTGCCTCTGATCTGACTAAACACAAATGCTTTGTTTGTAAATAATGAGTGTTGTAGTGTGCCTCTGACTATCTGTAAATACATTTTTTAAAACAAGAAAATGGTGCCATCTGGTTTGCTTAATGTATGGAATTTTAAATGATTTGTAGTTTTACTTTAGATACTTAAGTATATATATATTTAAAACCAAATACTTTTACTCAATAACTATTTTACTGGGTGACTTTCACTTTTACTTGAGTCATTTTTGTGTGTGTGTGTGTGTGTGTGTGTGTGTATGTGTGTGTGTGTGTGTGTGTGTGTGTGTGTGTGTGTGTGTGTGTAGGAGTGTGAAAGATGTGAAGATAGAGACAGAAGGAAGAAAGAGGGAGAGATGACTGCATCACTGCAGGGGGGACTCTCTCTCTCTCTCTCTCTCTCTCTCTCTCTCTCTCTCTCTCTCTCTCTCTCTCTCTCTCTCTCTCTCTCTCTCTCTCTCTCTCTCTCTCTCTATTGATCATCCTTGAGATGTTTCTACAACTTGATCGGAGTTCACCTGTTGTAAATTCAATTGATTGGACATGATTTGGAAAGGCACACACCTGTCTATATAAGATCCCACAGTTGACAGTGCAAATCAGAACAAAAACCAAGCCATGAGGTCGAAGGAATTGTCCATAGGGCTCCAAGACGAGATGGTGTCGAGGCGCAGATCTGGGGAAGGGTACCAACACATTTCTGCAGCATTGAAGGTCCCCATGAACTCAATGGAAGAAGTTTCGAACCGGGCCTTGGACAGGGAGGTGACCAAGAACGGACGGGAGAACCTTCCAGAAGGACAACCATCTCTGCAGCACTCCACCAATCAGGCCTTTGTGGTAGAGTGGCCAGATGGAACCCAGTCCTTGGTAAAAGGCATGACATGCCGCTTGGAGTTTGCCAAAAGGCACCTAAAAACTCTCAGACCATGAGAAACAAGATTCAACTCCTTGGCCTGAATGCCAAAGGTCACGTCTCGAGGAAACCTGGCACCATCCCTACGGTGAAGCATGGTGGTGGCAGCATCATGCTGTGGGGATGTTTTTCAGTGGTGGGGACTTGGAGACTAGTCAGGATCGAGGGAAAGATGAACGGAGCAAAGTACAGAGAGATCCTTGATGAAAACCTGCTCCAGAGCACGCAGGACGTCAAACTGCAGCGAAGGTTCATCTTTCAACAGGACCACGACCTTAAGCACACAGTCAAGACAACACAGGAGTGGCTTCGGGACAAGTCTCTGAATGTCCTTGAGTGGCCCAGCCAGAGCCCGGACTTGAACCCGATCAAACATCTCTGGAGAGACCTGATAGCTGTGCAGCGACGCTCCCCATCCAACCTGACAGAGCTTGAGAGGGTCTGCAGAGAAGAATGGGAGAAACTCCCCAAATACAGGTGTGCCAAGCTTGTAGCGTCATACCCAATAAGACTTGAGGCTGTAATTGCTGCCAAAGATGCTTCAACAAAGTTCTGAGTAAAGGGTCTGAATACTTACGTAAATGTGATATTTCAGATTTTTTTATTGTTAATTACATTTGCAAAAACTTCTAAAAACCTGTCTTTTCTTTGTCATTATAGGGTACACACACACACACACACACACACACACACACACACACACACACACACACACACACACACACACACACACACAAACACACACACACACACGTACATGACGTACCAGTAGGTTTTCTGGTTTGACGTCCCTGTGTACGATGTTGAGGCTGTGGAGGTATTTGATGGCGTCGGCCAGGTTGTACAGCATCCCGCTGGCGTCTCTCTCTGTGTATCTGTTAGTGGACGTGATGGCATCGAACAGATCGCCCCCCTGTGGACAAAACACACAATGACATGCAACAATATTAATACAATGCCAATTGGGAAGGATGGTTTTTTGTTTGTGATTATTCAAAGAAACTGTGTGTGAAGCAGTGTCCTGAGGAAGCAGAGGTGTCCTCAATTCTCACCTGACACACATCACACATTAATCTACGCACACACACACACACCCTTCCTGTCAGGGTCCCTGAGAGGACTAAGTGGAGCAGCAGCTTAAAATAGGCTCCACACACACACGCACATACACACACACACACACACACACACACACACACACACACACACACACACACACACACACACACACACACACAGTCATTAAAATTAGAAAACTTGTCAAAAACTTGTACCTGTCAAGACTCCTCCTGATAACTGTCAAGACTCCTCTAACTGTCAAGGCTCCTCCTGTAACTGTCAAGGCTCCTCCTGTAACTGTCAAGGCTCCTCCTGTAACTGTCAAGGCTCCTCCTGTAACTGTCACGACTCCTCCTGTAACTGTCAAGACTCCTCCTGTAACTGTCAAGACTCCTCCTGGTTCTGGAACAACAGTCATGACTGGAGGCTTTACCCTTGCTATACCCCAGGTATAACAGAGACACACCCCCCAGGGCTGCGTACCTTAACCAGTTCCATGACCAGGTAGAGCTCGCTGTAAGTGTCCATCTCCTCAATCAGCAGGACAATGTTGGGGTGTTTCACCCTCCTGAGGATGGCTACCTCATTCTGGATCATCTGCTCCTGTTGGGGGGAGGAGGAGGATGAGGGGAGGAAGAGGATGAGAAGGAACAGGAGGATGAGGAAGTGGAGAAGGAGATGAGACAGACCGTTAGAGACCAGCTCCTGTACTTATCAACACTACTAACACAGCCAAACTAAATATTAATTCAGAAAAATAAATCAATGTTTATATTAATGTAAACCTACAAAATATATAATAAAATGTGGATGTGCCCTGGAAAAGAGCCACCTCCCACCCTCATTGACCCCTCTTGATCCCTCTCACCCTTATTGAGCATAATTGACTCCTTCTCCCTTTGCCCCCCCAACCGTCCTACCCATATTGACCTCCTTGCTCCCCTCACCCCGTTACCCCCTCCCCTCACCCCCCTTACCCCCTCCCCCCGTTACCCACCCCTCTCCCCCTGTTACACCCTCTCCCCCTCCTCTCTCCCCCTGTTACACCCCCTCCCCCTCCCCTCTCCCCCTCCCCTCACCCCCTGTTACCCCCGACCCCCCTGTTACACCCCCTCCCCCTCCCGTCACCCCCTGTTACCCCAACTCCCCCACCTCACCCCCTGTTACACCCTCTCCCCCTCCCCTCTCCCCTCTCCCCCTGTTACCCCCAATCCCCCCTCTCCCCCTCCCCACACCCCCTGTTACACCCTCTCCCCCTCCCCTCTCCGCCTCTCCACACCCCCTGTTACACCCTCTCCCCCTCCCCTCTCCGCATCCCCACACCCCCGTTACCCCCTCTCCCCCTCCCCTCTCCCCCTCCCCACACCCCCTGTTACCCCCTCCCCTCTCCGCCTCCCCACACCCCCTGTTACCCCCTCTCCCTCTCCCCTCTCCCCCTCCCCACACCCCCTGTTACCCCCTCTCCCCCTCCCCACACCCCCTGTTACCCCCTCTCCCCCTCCCCCCCCCCCCCCCCCCCCCCGTTACCCCCCCTCACCTTGCCCCGGCGTCGGCCCTTGTTAATGATCTTCAGGGCGTATTCTCTGCCTGTAGAGTGTTCCACACATTCCCGGACCACCGCAAAGTTACCATCTCCCAAAGTACGTCCCACTCTGTAGCGCTCTGATATGGAGACAGGCACCGCCGGGATCTCATCCTCTACTACTGGCTGAGCTGGGGGAGGGAGGGGGGAGGGGAGGGAGGGAGGGAGGGGGGAGGGGGAGGGAGGGAGGGAGGGGCGAGGGAGGGAGGGAGGGAGGGAGAAAGAAAATGTGAGAGTTAAAAGGGATACAATGAGGCCCTTTATCTACTTCCCCTGTCTGATAAACTTGTGGATTTGTATGTCTCTGTGTTTAAAGGAAGTTAGAGATCGTTTTGTAGGAGTTGTGATATGTAGGAGTTGAATTTCAAAAGAGAGGAATGAAAAATAAAGAGAAATAGATGGGGTACATGAAGATTCTAGATACAGTGCCTTGCGAAAGTATTCGGCCCCCTTGAACTTTGCGACCTTTTGCCACATTTCAGGCTTCAAACATAAATTTATAAAACTGTATTTTTTTGTGAAGAATCAACAACAAGTGGGACACAATCATGAAGTGGAACGACATTTATTGGATATTTCAAACTTTTTTAACAAATCAAAAACTGAAAAATTGGGCGTGCAAAATTATTCAGCCCCTTTACTTTCAGTGCAGCAAACTCTCTCCAGAAGTTCAGTGAGGATCTCTGAATGATCCAATGTTGACCTAAATTACTAATGATGATAAATACAATCCACCTGTGTGTAATCAAGTCTCCGTATAAATGCACCTGCACTGTGAGTCTCAGAGGTCCGTCAAAAGCGCAGAGAGCATCACGAAGAACAAGGAACACACCAGGCAGGTCCGAGATACTGTTGTGAAGAAGTTTAAAGCCGGATTTGGATACAAAAAGATTTCCCAAGCTTTAAACATCTTAAGGAGCACTGTGCAAGCGATAATATTGAAATGGAAGGAGTATCAGACCACTGCAAATCTACCAAGACCTGGCCGTCCCTCTAAACTTTCAGCTCATACAAGGAGATGACTGATCAGAGATGCAGCCAAGAGGCCCATGATCACTCTGGATGAACTGCAGAGATCTACAGCTGAGGTGGGAGACTCTGTCCATAGGACAACAATCAGTCGTATATTGCACAAATCTGGCCTTTATGGAAGAGTGGCAAGAAGAAAGCCATTTCTTAAAGATATCCATAAAAAGTGTCGTTTAAAGTTTGCCACAAGCCACCTGGTAGACACACCAAACATGTGGAAGAAGGTGCTCTGGTCAGATGAAACCAAAATTGAACTTTTTGGCAACAATGCAAAACGTTATGTTTGGCGTAAAAGCAACACAGCTGAACACACCATCCCCACTGTCAAACATGGTGGTGGCAGCATCATGGTTTGGGCCTGCTTTTCTTCAGCAGGGACAGGGAAGATGGTTAAAATTGATGGGAAGATGGATGGAGCCAAATACAGGACCATTCTGGAAGAAAACCTGATGGAGTCTGCAAAAGACCTGAGACTGGGACGGAGATTTGTCTTCCAACAAGACAATGATCCAAAACATAAAGCAAAATCTACAATGGAATGGTTCAAAAATAAACATATCCAGGTGTTAGAATGGCCAAGTCAAAGTCCAGACCTGAATCCAATCGAGAATCTGTGGAAAGAACTGAAAACTGCTGTTCACAAATGCTCTCCATCCAACCTCACTGAGCTCGAGCTGTTTTGCAAGGAGGAATGGGAAAAAATGTGAGTCTCTCGATGTGCAAAACTGATAGAGACATACCCCAAGCGACTTACAGCTGTAATCGCAGCAAAAGGTGGCTCTACAAAGTATTAACTTAAGGGGGCTGAATAATTTTGCACGCCCAATTTTTCCGTTTTTGATTTGTTAAAAAAGTTTGAAATATCCAATAAATGTCGTTCCACTTCATGATTGTGTCCCACTTGTTGTTGATTCTTCACAAAAAAATACAGTTTTATATCTTTATGTTTGAAGCCTGAAATGTGGCAAAAGGTCGCAAAGTTCAAGGGGGCCGAATACTTTCGCAAGGCACTGTATATATATATATATAAATGAGAGAGAGAGAGAGATCATTGCTTACATTCAGTGACTGGTCCATCCCCTTCAGCCAATGAATTACAGACTTTGGTAGAGGCCAGAGAGATAGACGGACCCTGAGACTCCTAGAGAGGCGGGGGGGGGGGGGGTCAGGTAGAGAGAGAGAGTGGGGATGAGAGGGAGAGGTAGAGAGAGAGAGTTAAAACACTGTATATATATATATAATATGACATTTGTAATGTCTTTACTGTTTTGAAACCTCTGTATGTGTAATGTTTACTGTTAATTTTTGTTGTTTTTCACTTTATATTTTCACTTTGTATGTTGTCTACCTCATTTGCTTTGGCAATGTTAACACATGTTTCCCATGCCAATAAAGCCCTTGAATTGAATTGAATTGAATTGAGAGAGGGGGGAGGTAGAGAGAGAGGGGGGGAGAGGTAGAGAGAGAGGGGGGGAGATGTAGAGAGAGAGGGGGGAGGTAGAGAGAGAGGGGGGGAGAGGCAGAGAGAGAGAGGGGGGAGAGGTAGAGAGAGAGAGGGGGGAGAGGTAGAGAGAGAGAGGGGGGAGAGGTAGAGAGAGAGGGGGGGGGGTAGAGAGAGAGAGAGAGAGAGGGGGGGTATGAGAGGGAGAAAGAACAATTCAATAAACACATCCTAATCAACATCAATACTGAGACGGAGTGAAGGAGAACTACGCATCTATCCTCTCCGCTCTCTGATCTGTCCATCTTCAGGTTTGGGACTCTGCTCCCTTCCTCTCACCCCTTTCTCTCTCTCCTCCATCCCTAAAGGGTCTTGCCCCCTCCGTTCTCCTTCTTTCTAGGGTGCATAAAGTGTATACTGCACTTTCATACCATTTAAACATATTTGGGATGGAGCCACAATCTGTCTGTCTGTCTGTCTGTCTGTCTGTCTGTCTGTCTGTCTGTCTGTCTGTCTGTAGCCACAGTAGCAGCGGTTTGTCTAACGACAAAGACTCATCACAGAACCAGCCATCTTAACCCTCCTAGAAGTTGCCATGGCAGCACTAGGAACCCGGGAGAGAGGGAGTAGAGAAGGGGGAGACTGTTTGGGGCTGTCATTTATATTATTCTCTATTCAATCATCTTCACCCCTCCTCTGTCCTCCTCGTCTCTCTGTCTACCCTCCTCTCTCCTCTTCACCTCTCTGTCTACCCTCCTACTCACTACTACTGTGGGAGAAATGATATACATGATTTTGGTAACACAAGAGGAAGATACACTTATGGGTTCATTTCTTGTTCTGGTAAAATGTATTGTCTATTGTATAGGGCAGGAAGTAGATAAAGGCCATGGGAGTATGGGACAGCTGAGAAACACTTAAAATGCAGACACATAGATGCCTAGGGCAACTGGACATACAAAGATCAGAGAGATTAGACAAAGGAGGGGGTCAGCCAAAGGACCAACTGATGGATTACAGACATCAATCACATCACAGGGGAGACACACAAGTCTGTTTGATCTTAGACAACAATATGAAGAGAAGGTGACCAGGGCAGCTGAACACACTAAAAACTAGAGATAAAGGACACATACAAAAGGGACACATGGGGTTAATTACAGGGTCTAAACACAGGCCACAGGAAAGGGGGAGGTATATTATATTTAGATCAAAGCAAGGGTCTTGTCATCATGATAATCTGACGGAAAGCAGATGTGGGCGTTACTGGGCTGAACAAGCAGAATGCACGGATTGGAATGTAACTGTAGTTGCAGTGGGGGATGAACTGCTGATGTATGTGTGGGTATAAAATGAAGAATGAGAGCTCTGGAAAGGTGTGCGTTCCGCGGACTGCTCCGGCTTATGATACTGTTGTATTAAAAGTCTATATTGATTTTCACAAAGTTCTTGGTTGCGTCATATTTGAACCGATTTGCCACTACAAAATTGGCGAGCTTGCCAGGAGTGACGAGAGACCGGGGCGTTCCTGGCTGACGGCGGGGTCTTTTGAACGATCTGGCAAACACGGGTGGCCACCTAACTATAACAAGGTAAGCAAAGAACTTACTATAGTTATAATGTTTGCATAGATTGTTTCGGAGATCCTGTCCCAGTAGGGGGAGCGTCAAGTAGGTCTCTCTCTCTCAAATTTCCTAAAAAATATAGAAACGAAGGAACTTTTTGAAATTCAATGAATTTGCATGTGTGTGTGTAAGCTTGGACATTGTATAAACAAATATGAATGTGCATGCATGTTTAGTAAATAAGTAAGCGGGGGCTGTGAATTTCGCTGGTGTCGGGTGTTTGGACGGAGAGCGCGGGCATTTGTTCTGATCGGACTGCTTAGACGGACCTGTGTGTCTGGTTGATTGGGGGAGTTGTTCCGTCTGATTCAGTTTGGCCGGGTTCGACCGTTTCAGGATCTGTTTTGAGATGTGCGTAAACACAGCTCATTCAACCTGAGCGAGCGACCCGTGTCGGGTGCGTGATTCGGACGTCTCCCCTCGTTGAGTCATTCACGGGGACTGTTGTGTGGGCTGGCTGGTGCGAGTGTTTTGCGCTCTTTGGCTGAGTGGTTGGAATCAGGCACAGGGCTACAGCCGTCTGCTTCTATGTTTAGAAAATAAATAAGTAGTGAGATAGATAAAATATTCATGGCTACCGCTTCAAGGAAAAGGTCTGTACGGATGAGTATTTAGTAAATAGATACACATGGCTACCGCTTTGAAAAGAAGGTCTGTACGGGTGGATATTTAAAACACAGAAAGAACGCTAGCCTGATTGTGCGACGTTCAACTGCAAAAGGAAATCCTGCGAATATAAAACGCTCCGTCTAGCTAAACGGGGGTTTATAAATCAGTAGGTCACGCCACGATATTGCTCTAACGTAGAATAAAGATCAATACGGGGTGGATGAATAGGATATGAAGACAAGCTGATCCGATTAGACAGTAGTCTCGTCATGTCGTAAAAATCCTATAGGATAAAACCAGTTTATGTAGAGGAAGTGTATTAAACTAGGGGATAAACTATAGGTCGTTTTTAGGTAAAAACGAAGGGTATGTGTGAAAAATCCCATAGGATAATACCAGTTTATGTAGAGGAAGTGAATTAGGTTAGGTAATAAACTGGTTTGTTTTTAGGTAAAAACAAAAGTATTGAATGGATGAATTGAATTAGTAAAATCCAAGACACATTAGTAATTCATAAAAAGTACGGGCGGTTTGCAGAGTTATAGAAAATATCTAAGCGTAAGAAGTTGTAGATCAGGGCTAATTAGTGTGGGGGAAGATGAGTGTAAGAACTTAATGTGGTAGCAGAGTATGCCGCTATACAGGAATTTACACCCTTATCAAAAGAGCAACAAATAATCGTTTTAAGGTTTATACGAGTGGAATTTTCACCAAGCGGTGTATAGTTTCTGATTGATGAATAAGTGGTTCATAGAGTGTACAGTTTAAATGTGATGAAATATGTATTAGATCACGTTTTACCTCGTTTATAATAAGGTACCGATGTAAAATTACAAATAGCCCTACTTGGAATCCTTGTACATTAAAACAACAGTTCAATGTGATAAAATACGTGGAGAAGTTGTTATTAGCGTCAAAAGACGGAAAGTAAACGTATATGAGAATACACAAGCGCGAGCAGAGTAAGGAAAAAAAAAAAAAACAGACGCTGGTCACTCTGTGGTCGCAGAGGCTACGGTCTAAAAATATAGTGGACAGAGGAAGACAAAGAGGCTTGCCTCATTTAATAAATTGACCATGGGATCGAACAACTAGAATTTAGAGTAGAGATAAGAAGTATAGGTAATTATAACTAAATAAAGGTAAAATAAGACATTAGATATATTATCTTAAAAATAAAAAGTTATTAGAACTGTAATAATAGAACAAACCAAACAAATAAAATGAATAAAACACCAGTAGAGATCTTAGGGGCAAGACATCCCTTAAGCAAAGAAGAAATAATAAAAACGTCCATAAAATGGGAGAAACGCACAAGAAAACTGACCACCAAATGGCCAGCGGTGGGAACATTGGATGTCTCTGTGTGTGAGGAAATGGAGACACTGATAAAGAACTACAAACCAAAGGACAAGAAGCAAAAAAGGAGAAATAAACGAGAAAGAGAGAATGAAATACTAAAAATGTTCAAAGAAGAAGGAACAGGTTTGTTAAAAAACATGAAAGCGGCAAGAGGAATGCTGAAGAAAGATGACAAAATAACGAAGGACAAAGAGTGGGAGACTAGCCCACCACCTTATTCCAATGGCCAATTTCCAGTGATAACTGGACACGTGGAAATAAGGGGTGAAGTAGAACTGACTGAAGAAGGAGAAGAGGCTGTCACGCCTGGGGCAACATGTGCACCCTCTCACTCAGGGGAAAGAAGAAAGAAAAGGAATGTGGAAAATCCAAGCACAGAAGAAGGTTTCGATTGTTATGCAGGCTTGAGAAAAGCCCTGGCCACAATGGAAACAGTAAAAAATGAAAAGGAAATGAAAGTAATGAAAGCAAAAGAAAGAAAGGAAGAATACTTTAGGAAAGGTTTGAAAATATTAGCAGAGTTCCAAGCAGAACAGAGTTTTAGTGATTCAGAAGAGGAAGAAGTGGAGAGCGGCAGATACAATAGAAATGAAAAAGAGTTAAAAGATCAAAGGTCAAAGTTACAGGAGGAATGTGAAGGACCGGAATTTGAACTAGGAATAAGTGAAGGAAGGCAACAGCGAAGGGGTACACATGAGGACATGTGTGAGTCTGCAGAAAACTATTTGAGGGCTCGTAGAAAAGGGTCGGAAAAAGAACCTGGTTACTATAAAAAACAGTTTCCGATTCTGATAAAAGGCACTCAGGGACACTATACACCATGGGCTACACAGGACCTGGAGGGGTTGGTTGCCCGTCTGCCAGATTTACATGAAGGGGCGGGTAAATGGATCAGAACCTTTGAAGAACATACTGTGGGGAAATTACTGGCGGTGGGCGACATAAGGGCACTACTGGCCAGGGTGACGAGCATGCGTACTATGGGTGAGATCATGCAGGACGGGGGCATCAATGGCGCAAATGGGGGAGTGATAAATGATGGATTAATGTTTAACGGACATAGACCAGCCATCTGGCGAGCCTTAAGAGCAGCATATCCAACAAAAGTGGATCCCAAAGCGCTACGGGGTGAAGCTATTGGGGCCACAGAAAACCCAGCCACCTACCTACATGGACAGTTGAAAAGGTGGCGGATGGAAACAGAACAAGACCCTGAGGGCAATGAACTAATGACAACTATGTTCCGAAACTCAGTAATAGAAGCCATGCCCCAGCCAGTAAAGAGCAGGCTGGAGGATGTGGTAGGACTTACATCAAAACCCTACAGGGAATTCTGTGACTACGTGGTCCATGCAGTGGAGAAACACAGAAAGGATGAGCAGAGGCAGATGGATCAAGGAAGGGACATTCAGAGAAGACTGACCCAGCTGCAGTTGGATGAACTAACCAACAAAGGGAAGAAGAAAATCCAGGCTGCTGTCACGACCCCTGGGCCGGAGATGGGAACAATGGCTGCTGTCTCCCCAGGAGAGCCACAGCTGTTCGGCCCTGGGCGGGCCCAAGTGTCAACTGCACCGCCAGTAGTAAATGTGTATACACAGCCTCCGAATTGGAATAGCAGGAAAAAACAACTGACAAACATAAGATCTGATAAAGGCAAGGGATCTGTGGATCCTAGAGGGCCACCTGGCACCTGTTGGGGATGTAGGCAAACAGGACACGTCAGGCGAGAGTGCCCTACACACCCGTGGCAGGATCGGACTGAGGGAAATAGAAATAGCAGACCGCCACCGGCAAGTAATGCCCCAAATTACCAACAAAATCTGAATGGTTGGAATTCAAACAATGACTGGCGGGGCAACCCTAACCAACCTTCAGGCCCTGTGAACACATGGTCAGGGCCTAATCAACGGAACTAGGGATGCCCAGGGAATCCTAAAGGGGAGGGTCAGTTTCCAATAATAACAACAAGGGCTGACCAAGAACCTATACTGCAGGTTCAGATAGAAAATAGAGGCACACCCATGATGATAGATACTGGAGCCACTTACACATGTGTAAGTCCAAATTATGCCTCTCATCTCCCCATGTCAGGGAAATATGCCAAAACAATAGGATTCTCGGGAAATACGCAGTTAATTCCAATGACAGCTCCAGTTCGTCTAACAACTTGCACTAAATCTGTCACAATTCCAATCTTAGTGTCAGATCAAACACCGATTAATCTGCTAGGAAGGGATGCACTATGCAAGATGGGTTTACAAATCAAATGTTCCCCTGATGGAGTAATAATTGAAAAAACAGGATTACAATTACCGGTGATGAGTACAGAAGGAACGGCCAATGTATATTGGCTAGGAGGCATTGAATCAGATGTAGATAGAACTGTAAGGACGTGGGGTAAATTCATCCAGGCCCAAATACCTAAAGCAGTTAGAGCTAAGTCTGAATATCATTGCACACTGCAATTTGACCCACACCAGGACCCTTTATTAGAACAACTTTGGGTTATGGGGGCAAATGGAATGAAAGCACCTATAATGTCTCAGTATATAGTTATTGGAAAGCAGGGAGCCGCAATGGACGTGATGGACGGAGACGGGTCTGAATTTGTGCAGAAATGGTTTAATGTCTCTGACTCTGTTCCTCACATCACATTGCTGGTAAATCAGGGTTACACATCTAAAGATCTAGGATCAATGATGAAGGAAATTAGGACGAAGAAATGGGATAAAACAGACAATCCATTAATCTTTCACTCAAAGGATAGATCATTTATCAAAATAGTTACTACTACTATGTTGATTGGTGATCCAAGGGAGGTAGAGGTTAGTGCGGGCCAGCAGGTTGTGTTAGGTGAGGGGTTGGGACTAATAAGTGATCTTAGAGAAGAGATGGAGAAAATTGTACCAACCAAGGTATGGTCGCAACATGATACAGACGTTGGATTAGTTAAATCTGCTAGTCCTGTTTGTGTAAAAATAAAACCTAATGCCAAACTACCATGGAAGACCCAGTATCTTATGAAGCCTGAGGCTGAAGAAGGAATACAATTGACAATAGAAGGATTGCTCAGGGCAGGTGTATTGATAGAGATGCCCAGTTGTTGCAATACACCCTTGCTACCTGTTCTTAAAGCCGATGGTAAAAAATGGAGACTGGTCCATGACTTAAGAGCAGTAAACGACATAGTTCAGGATTGTCCTGCTGAAGTCCCGAACCCTCACACGCTGCTGACCAATGTTCCCCCGGATGCCAAATACTTCACGGTTATTGACCTGTGTGGAGCGTTTTTTAGTGTACCCCTGGCAGAGGAGTGCAGACATTTGTTTGCGTTTAGATATAGGGGTAAAACTCTATCTTATACTAGGACCCCACAGGGTTTTAAGCATAGTCCGCATTTCTTCAATCAGATATTGAGGGCTGATTTGGAGGAATTAATGTTAGATGGGACATTGATTCAATATGTGGATGACCTGTTGATCTGTGCCTCAACTTTGGAACAATGTCATTTAGACTCACTAAAAGTACTACAACGACTAGCTGAGGGGGGACACAAAGTCTCTAGAACGAAACTACAGTACTGCCAACCTCAAGTTGAGTACTTAGGAAGAACAATAGCTCATGGGACTAAAGCCATAGCTCCAGGACAGCTAGAAGGTATTAGTAAAGCACCAATGCCACAAACAGTAGCTCAGATGATGACCTTTTTGGGAATGACAGGTTTCAGCTCAGATTGGATAGAGGAGTATGTAGTCAAAACAGCTCCCTTGAGAGAAATAATGAAAGAAGCTGGACAGCTTAATCTAAGAGCAAAACTAGATTGGAACACTGATGCGTTGGTTGCTTTCGAAACACTTAAGAAAGAGATACAAACAGCACCAGCTCTAGCAACCCCAGATTACACCAAACCATTCTGGTTATACGTAGCAAATAGGTGCAACAACTATGCAGCAGCTGTTCTTATGCAAGAAACATGTAGTGGTAGGAAGAAACAACCTATTGCCTATTACAGCTCTAAATTAGATCCGGTAGCCCAAGGATACCCACCGTGTTATCAAGGATTGGCAGCGTTGCATTATGCATATGACAAAGCGTCAACGATAACCATGGGGTATCCTGTGATTATCAGCACTCATCATAAAATAGTGGAGTTGATAGAGCAGGGAAAATTCGTGTTAACTAATGCAAGGACGTTGGATTATATGAGTTTACTTACGTATCCAGATGTCCTCATTAAAAGATGCAGCACTGTGAATCCAGCAGAAAGGATTCCATTTGATTTTGAAGGAGAAGCACACGATTGTGTAGCTGAGGCTTTAATATTTACCAAATTACGCCCTGATTTAGAATCAATTCCTTTGATAGATCGAGAGGGAGATAATCTGGAAAGTTACTTTGTCGATGGGTCTTGCTTTAAAGATTATACAGGTAATCATGCAGGGTTTGCGGTAATCAAGCAAAAAGGGAACGCGTTCATTGAGGAAATATTAGAACATTGTCCTCAACCTTGCTCGGCCCAGCTAGCTGAACTACAGGCTTTGACTGCAGCATGTGTGCTAGGAAGAGGTAAAACCGTTAATATCTATACTGATTCCGCTTACGCACACGGCGTATGCCATTTGTTTGGTGCAGTCTGGAAACAGAGAGGATTTAAAAAATGCGATGGAACTCCCATCCAACACCACGCACAAATTGTTAAATTAATGACAGCATTAATGTATCCTCGGAAACTAGCAGTAATCAAATGTCAAGCACACAAAAAAGGCAATGATTTTGTCATTAGGGGCAATAATGCTGCAGATGAAGCGGCCAAAAAAGCATCTAAATGTGTTGTCCCTATTCTCATTGCACCATTGATGGACATGGTTGCTATTGCACCTATTACATCTCCTGCTGAGCTAATTCAAATTCAGGCTCAGGCTGGAATTACTGAACAGACTACCTGGTTACAGAGGGGGGCTTCTGTAGACAGACATGGGATATGGAGAACTCATGATGGTGCCATATTAGCCACCACCACTCTCCTAACGCTACTTATTAATGATGCACATGATATTGATCATTGTGCAAGGGGGGAGGTGATAAGAAAAATCAAAAAACAAGGTTTTTGGTCACCATATCTACAGGCAACAGTAGATGAGATTTTGTCAAAATGTGAAATATGCGCAAAAAACAACATACGTAAAGGTATAACTACGCCGATAGGTCACATACCGGTTCCAGAAGGTCCGTTTAGACACATTGTGATGGACTATGTAGACATGATAAAACCTGTACGGGGTAAGAGGTACATGCTAGTCATCATAGACAGGTTCAGTAGATGGGTAGAAGCAATACCGTCGGCGGATCAGGGGTCAGGGACAGTGGTTAAATTCTTATCAACAGAAGTCATTCCCAGGTTTGGGATTCCATCCGAAATTAGCTCAGACAATGGTTCGGCGTTTATACAAAAAGTAGTAAAAACAATAATACAGCAGCTAAGGATGAAACAAAGGTTGGGATGTGTCTATCATCCCCAATCGCAGGGGATGGTAGAAAAAGCTAACGGGATTCTGAAAAATAAGATAACAAAGATTTGTAGATCTACAGGACTCAATTGGGTGGATGCTTTGCCGCTTGCACTAATGAGTTGTCGCATGGAAACTAACAGAAACACACACCTCTCGCCGCATGAAATGCTTACGGGTCGACCCATGCCAATACCAATGTTAGGAGGACTGTATAAAGGTCCCTCCTTAGATATATTGCAAAGTGAATTGAAATCATATGTGATGTATCTAACCAAAATACACAAAGCCATATACTTACAGGAGAAAAAGACGGTGCCAGAGCCGGGTCCGGTAGGACCTTCCCCAGTGGTACCAGGAGATCTGGTCTACATCCGAGTGTTCCGGAGGAAGTGGGATCAGCCGAGGAGAGAAGGACCCTACCAGGTGGCAACAGCCACAAACACAGCCGTCCAAGTGAAAGGAAGCAAGACGTGGTATCATCTAAACCACTGCACCCGAGTCCCGACGGAGAGAAGGATACAACCATACAGAGATGAAGACACAGAGGATGCTGATTCACCAGGCAGGAGCCCGGAGGGAGCAGGAGCAGCGGAAACGATCAAAGCGCCAGAGAGGAATCAAGAAAATGGCAGACCAGATACAAGTCAAGGTACGACAAGTGCGTCAACTAACGCACTCAGAAGAAGCACCAGGGGAAAAGGGTCTGAAAAGAAAACAGACAAACAACCAAAGTTTCCTCCAGTACGGCCAGAAAGCCCAGAAGTGGGGGGGGGTAACATGTCTGCTACTCCTGATGATATACCTGTTGGGGCAGACCTCTTTGACAGAAGCCCTCTACAATGGGACCCCGAGGTTTCGCCTAAAGAATGGGAACATCTCTTCCCTGAAATGGACGCCTTCCCAGATGGAAGCCCAGTCCAGTCTGAGGAGGGAACAACAGGCGAAGAAAGCGGAGGAGAAGCCTCACCAAGAGCAGAAGGAGAAATCGTGCAAGGAAAGACAGAAATTAACCAGGATGAAAGAGATGGGGATTTCCCCACAATTGACTTTTCAGCTCTTACCTGATCTCCATAATGAACCATTGGAATTAGGACCAAGAAAGAACAGTGACAATGACAGAGTAAGAGCAACTGAGGACAATACGAAGATGATGCACGCATTCACAATCAAGATAAATGATAAAAGCAGGAAGAGAAGAGAGGAACCTGTCGAACAAGGTAAAAAGACAGGACATGTTGACAGGTTTAAATTTCATGTTCTCCCACAACTTCTAACAGAACCAGGGGAACAGAGGTCAGTTTCGGTATGGAAGAGGGAACCCCCACCAGGGGGGCCACTCTGTGGATGGACACATCATATAACAAAGGGAGAAGTTTTATGGGACCCCAAAGGATGTGACCTGAGGTTAACCAAATATGTGGAAGGCTGGGAGTTTGTCATGAACAAGATAACACCAGCAGAAGGTGAAGAATTTGAAATTGAAATAGCAAGAACAGGATTGAGTGAAGGAAACAGTTACGAATATGTTAAATTGGGTCCTATGCCAGCACCTGAACAAAAACAGCTGGTGACAACCAAAATAATGACAACAATGGTGGCGGCTGCTGTAACGACCACAGCAACTACCACTGAGATGACACCAACTGCTCTTACCAAGCAGACCACGGCAATCACAAAGACACCTGACACATCAGAGCCAAAAGGATTCTTTAATGAGATTTGGAATTCTTTTTCAAACTCAAATGATCTACCTCATGACAAGAACATTGCCAAGATGACAGATATAGATGTATCAGACTCAGAATCGTTCAAGGACACCACACAGGAAGAAGAGGTGAAAAACGAATGGTACAAATGGGCTAAGTATACAGCAAACAAGCACAGAATGGACAATTGTATATTGTGTAGTAAATCACCTTTGTCGGATCTTATGATAGTTCCTGAACCAGCATCATTTAAAGACTGTGCAAATTGGAAAAATGATCATTGTAACAACAGAAAGTATTCCATTCCCTTGTGTGACATAGAATGTAGGATTGCCCAAGGGAGTACTAGAGGAAGAACCATGTTGAACGTGACTGGGTTGGGAGACAAGGATTGTGCTGCTTATAACATTAAAACTGAATTTAATGGACCTCAATTAGACAGAAGTACTGTGATTAAAGGAAAATATGAATGTTTTTACAGCCATAACACCGAAGGTATTGATGTAGGAAACACAACTGTAGAATGTGATACTATTTGGGTACTAGAGACTGCAGGGGTTCGTAGAAATAAAGATAAAGGGTTGATAATGTATAGAAAAGGGGTGTGTGGTACAATAACTCAGGTTGCGCCATCTCTTATTATGCTAAAAAATCAGGACAGGGGTATTGCGGATAGTTTCTGGATGTGTGGAAATAACAAACTGTTGAATGTACTGCCAGATGGGTGGACGGGTCTTTGTACCTTAGTTAGAGCAATTCAACAGGTAACTATTATTAAATCACCCCATGATGACTATGTTAACTCTAGAGTTAAGAGGGCGTATGAGAAAGACGCTGGGGTATACCTTGATGCAATTGGACAGCCTAGAGGGGTACCTCGAGAGTTCAAGGCAAGGGATGAAGTTAAATCTGGATTTGAATCTATATTTTTGTGGATAACACCAAATAAGAACTTAGAGTGGATTAATTACATATACTATAACCAACAGAGATTCATTAATTATACTGACTCGGCTCTAACGGCGTTGGGGGAACAGGTACAGGCTACCAGTAAAATGTCTTGGCAAAATAGACAGGCTCTCAATTGGCTTTTGGCAGAGAAGGGTGGAGTTTGTGTTATGTTCGGGGATGATTGTTGCACCTTTATTCCCAATAATACTGCGCCTAATGGATCCTTTGCAATCGCTATGGCTAAACTTAAAGGGTTACGAGCAGAGGTTAAGGCAAATGCTGGGGTTGACTTTCATGTTTGGGATTGGTTGGACTTAGCATTGGGAAAATGGGGAGCTATGTTTGCTAGGATGGCTATTATGCTGGGTGGGGGGTTATTGGCTCTGGGTATTGTATTTTGTTGTGTTTTACCCTGGGTGAAATCACTTGTGATCCAGACAACGGTCAAACAGATGTTTGTAAGTAGAGCTGACCCTCCGGTGATGGTTAATCCTGTGCCAGGTAGCCCTGGCCACTATACTGATAAAAATGGACAGTTATGCAATGTGGTTGGTGGACCCCTTGACTGCCCCTTTGATAATCCAAACTGCCTGTATGGAGTGGTCTCTGGAGGTGGTTACGCTTGCCATGGTTTTTGTAAGGATGGTTTACCTGTATATGCTGACATTCTAAATTCATAAGACAGTCAACTGATACGTATCCACAAAAAGGGTCACTTCCGTAGTAAGTACGACAGGTGCTATGTAAGGTTTTAATATATCTATTTTTGCTCACGGCCTTGTGGTTTTGTATGTTTTGTTGAATGTTTTTATAGGTGTATCAATGAATATATATCTGGTTTCTTTTAATTAAAAGTTAGTTTTGCCTTCTGAATATTGGGTTAAATTCAAAAACATGTAGGTAACAGTGGGATATCCCGGTTACAAGTGTCTACGGACCATGTCCTTAATCTTCTAATAGAGGTTGGTACCGCTGGTATCACAATTGTTGGAGAGGTGTCTGAGAGGGAGGATCATGTTGAAAACCTACATTTAGAATGATGTTGTGTCAATTTTATTTTGTAACTACATGAAGGCCTAGTGTTTTCTCTTATTCATTTTTATACTCATTGCTTTATTATGTATATTTTTCTTTTTTTACGTAACTGAAACTGCCTTGTCTGAGGTACATGCTCATGTTTTAACAAAATGTCATGTATTTCTTTTATTGTTTCTAACTAGATCTTTTACTCTTATGAAATACTAGAGATGTTTGGTCTAAGTTAGGTGTTCTTTTATTGTTTCTAACTAGATCTTTTACTCTTATGAAATACTAGAGATGTTTGGTCTAAGTTAGGTGTTCTTTTATTGTTTCTAACTAGATCTTTTACTCTTATGAAATACTAGAGATGTTTGGTCTAGCTAATTAGGGAGCTTTATTTTTGTTAATCAACTGTTGATATTCTGATCCGTATATGTCCTTTTAAGTTTTTTGGTGCTTATTAAAGCACCAGAGGGGGGTTATGTGGGAGAAATGATATACATGATTTTGGTAACACAAGAGGAAGATACACTTATGGGTTCATTTCTTGTTCTGGTAAAATGTATTGTCTATTGTATAGGGCAGGAAGTAGATAAAGGCCATGGGAGTATGGGACAGCTGAGAAACACTTAAAATGCAGACACATAGATGCCTAGGGCAACTGGACATACAAAGATCAGAGAGATTAGACAAAGGAGGGGGTCAGCCAAAGGACCAACTGATGGATTACAGACATCAATCACATCACAGGGGAGACACACAAGTCTGTTTGATCTTAGACAACAATATGAAGAGAAGGTGACCAGGGCAGCTGAACACACTAAAAACTAGAGATAAAGGACACATACAAAAGGGACACATGGGGTTAATTACAGGGTCTAAACACAGGCCACAGGAAAGGGGGAGGTATATTATATTTAGATCAAAGCAAGGGTCTTGTCATCATGATAATCTGACGGAAAGCAGATGTGGGCGTTACTGGGCTGAACAAGCAGAATGCACGGATTGGAATGTAACTGTAGTTGCAGTGGGGGATGAACTGCTGATGTATGTGTGGGTATAAAATGAAGAATGAGAGCTCTGGAAAGGTGTGCGTTCCGCGGACTGCTCCGGCTTATGATACTGTTGTATTAAAAGTCTATATTGATTTTCACAAAGTTCTTGGTTGCGTCATATTTGAACCGATTTGCCACTACACTACTAAAGAGAGGGTAATCATCACTGTGAAGGAGTGAGAGGGTAATCATCACTGTAAAGGAGTGAGAGGGTAATCATCACTATTACGAGTGAGAGGTAATCATCACTATAAAGGAGTGAGAGGTAATCATCACTGTGAAGGAGTGAGAGGGTAATCATCACTGTGAAGGAGTGAGAGGGTAATCATCACTGTGAAGGAGTGAGAGGGTAATCATCACTATAAAGGAGTGAGAGGGTAATCATCACTGTGAAGGAGTGAGAGGGTAATCATCACTGTGAAGGAGTGAGAGGGTAATCATCACTATAAAGGAGTGAGAGGGTAATCATCACTGTGAAGGAGTGAGAGGGTAATCATCACTATGAAGGAGTGAGAGGGTAATCATCACTGTAAAGGAGTGAGAGGGTAATCATCACTACAAAAGCATTCATATTGACTCCAGGAGAGACCTCATGATTGGCATACTGGGATTGAACCAGCTGCCTCTCCTTGTCTCCTGTCCTCTCCTTGTCTCCTGTCCTCTCCTTCTCTCATTGTCTCCTGTTCTCTCCTTGTCTCCTGTCCTCCCCTTGTCTCCGGTCCTCTCCTTGTCTCCTGTCTTCTCCTTGTCTCCTGTCCTCTCCTGTCCTCTCCTTGTCTCCTGTCCTCTCCTTGTCTCTTTGTCCTCGCCTTGTCTCCTGTCCTCTCCCTGTCTCCTGTCCGCTCCTGTCCTCGTCTCCTGTCCTCTCCTTGTCTCCTGTCCTCTCCTTGTCTCCTGTCCTCTCCTTATCACTATCACCTTGCAGTGCAGAGGAGAGGAAGCCTGGTGTTTTCTCTAGCCTGATTGGTCCAGCTCTATCACCTTGCAGTGCAGAGGAGAGGAAGCCTGGTGTTTTCTCTAGCCTGATTGGTCCAGCTCTATCACCTTGCAGTGCAGAGGAGAGGAAGCCTGGTGTTTTCTCTAGCCTGATTGGTCCAGCTCTATCACCTTGCAGTGCAGAGGAGAGGAAGCCTGGTGTTTTCTCTAGCCTGATTGGTCCAGCTCTATCACCTTGCAGTGCAGAGGAGAGGAAGCCTGGTGTTTTCTCTAGCCTGATTCGTCCAGCTCTATCACCTTGCAGTGCAGAGCAGAGTAAGCCTGGTGTTTTCTCTAGCCTGATTCGTCCAGCTCTATCACCTTGCAGTGCAGAGGAGAGGAAGCCTGGTGTTTTCTCTAGCCTGATTGGTCCAGCTCTATCACCTTGCAGTGCAGAGGAGAGGAAGCCTGGTGTTTTCTCTAGCCTGATTGGTCCAGCTCTATCACCTTGCAGTGCAGAGGAGAGGAAGCCTGGTGTTTTCTCTAGCCTGATTGGTCCAGCTCTATCACCTTGCAGTGCAGAGGAGAGGAAGCCTGGTGTTTTCTCTAGCCTGATTCGTCCAGCTCTATCACCTTGCAGTGCAGAGCAGAGTAAGCCTGGTGTTTTCTCTAGCCTGATTCGTCCAGCTCTATCACCTTGCAGTGCAGAGGAGAGGAAGCCTGGTGTTTTCTCTAGCCTGATTCGTCCAGCTCTATCACCTTGCAGAGTAAGCCTGGTGTTTTCTCTAGCCTGATTGGTCCAGCTCTATCACCTTGCAGTGCAGAGGAGAGGAAGCCTGGTGTTTTCTCTAGCCTGATTGGTCCAGCTCTATCACCTTGCAGTGCAGAGGAGAGGAAGCCTGGTGTTTTCTCTAGCCTGATTCGTCCAGCTCTATCACCATGCAGTGCAGAGGAGAGGAAGCCTGGTGTTCTCTCTAGCCTTGATTCGTCCAGCTCTATCACCTTGCAGTGCAGAGGAGAGGAAGCCTGGTGTTTTCTCTAGCCTGATTGGTCCAGCTCTATCACCTTGCAGTGCAGAGGAGAGGAAGCCTGGTGTTTTCTCTAGCCTGATTCGTCCAGCTCTATCACCTTGCAGTGCAGAGGAGAGGAAGCCTGGTGTTTTCTCTAGCCTGATTGGTCCAGCTCTATCATCTTGCAGTGCAGAGGAGAGGAAGCCTGGTGTTTTCTCTAGCCTGATTCGTCCAGCTCTATCACATTGCAGTGCAGAGGAGAGGAAGCCACTTTATCCATGTAATGTCTGCTTTACAGAATCTATGTCTATGGGAATGTTCTGGAACATTTCTCATGTTGACTCTAGAACAGATATCATGCCTGGGATGCTAAAGCGTGACATTTGAAGGTATTGGGCTGACATCTGCCACATTTACCTTGAATGTGATCAGTGACAACATGGTAACGTTTGCCCTTAAAAGCTGCATTGTTTACAAACACAATTGGATTGAATCTCGGCCCATATCTGATGTTTTCCCGTCCTGATCAATCCCCAGATGTTATGAAATATGACAGGAAGGACTGTCAAATAAACATCCTGTTGTTTTTTGTGTTCCTAAAATCAATAGAATCAACATCTTCCAGTGCTGTGGAGATGTAACAGTTGTTTGGTCAGCCAGCCAGTCAGTCAGCCAGTCAGTCAGTCAGTCAGTCAGTCAGTCAGCCAGCCAGTCAGCCAGTCAGCCAGTCAGTCAGTCAGCCAGTCAGCCAGCCAGCCAGCCAGCCAGCCAGCCAGCCAGCCAGCCAGTCTACCAGCCAGTCTACCAGTCTGCCAGCCAGCCATCCAGCCATCCAGTCTACCAGTCTACCAGCCAGTCTACCAGTCAGCCAGTAGGCCAGCCAGTCAGTCAGTCAGCCAGCCAGCCCGCCAGTCTACCAGCCAGTCAGCCAGCCAGCCACAGCCAGCGAGTCAGCCAGCCAGTCATCCAGCCAGCCAGTCAGCCAGCCAGCCAGTCTAACAGCCAGTCAGTCAGCCAGCCAGCCAGTCTACCAGTCTACCAGCCAGTCTACCAGCCAGCCAGCCAGTCAGTCTACCAGTCTACCAGCCAGTCAGTCTACCAGTCTACCAGCCAGTCAGCCAGCCAGACAGTCAGCCAGCCAGCCAGTCTACCAGTCTACCAGCCAGTCTACCAGCCAGTCAGCCAGTCATCCAGCCAGTCAACCAGCCAGCCACAGCCAGCCAGTCAGTCAGCCAGCCAGCCAGTCATCCAGTCTACCAGCCAGCCAGCCAGCCAGTCT